>NW_007727280.1:84365-106182 GCF_000696425.1 Galeopterus variegatus | reverse complement strand
CACCCTCCCAGCCCCCCCATAGATCCCGCCGCAGGCAACGCGATGCGAGGGACCGAGGCGAAAGTCCCCGAGCTTGGGACCGTCGAACTTGGGAGTGAGTGGATCCAGATAACTCGGGGTTGTATGGCGATCCAATGCTTGGGAAAAACCAAAATAAATGCAAATAGCTATAGAACGTGACCTCTGCTTATCCACTCAGGCTTTGCCTCAATTAACATAAAAAGGCAACAGAGGGCGGACTGGCGGGTTAGCTCAGTGGGTTAGAGCGCGGTTATAACATCGAGGTCAAAGGTTGTGATCCCCCTACCGGCCAGCCGCCAAAAGAAAACAGAAAAGTCCCTAGGGGGTGAGAGAAAAGTCCACCAACCCTAGAGCGATCTTTGAACCGCCTGATCCTTTGAGGGTCTGGATAGGAAAGAACAGGCAAGAGGGGGTGGGACTCCCAGTTCTGCCCACGTGTCCTTTCTGGAGAAAAATAAAGGCGTGCATTGTCTGCTTCCTTTTTCCTTTATCAGATTCTCTTTGAGGCCTGGTTGTCTCAGAAATGCTCCCTAACGTTAGGCACAGCGGGGTCCCAGCACACCATATACTGAATAAAATGGAGAAGACCAACTCAGTGTCTAGAAATGAGGTCTCCTTCTAACTAGGATGGACTTTTATCCCGTCGGAATCCATGGGCTATTAGGATCATGTATTAATTAATTCATGCATTTAAAACTTATGTGTTAACTCATACATTTAAAATTTAGTGAATTCAATCAACAAGACAGACAAGGTCCCCACCCTCATGGAGCCTGCAGTTTAGCTGGGGAGATAGACTTTAACCCAATAATTGCATAAATAAATAATTACATTTGCAGTTTGATTGCAGCAAAGGAAAATGCACATCGTGCTCTCTTGGCACTACAGTGTAACTAGACAGAAAATGAGGCTTGAAATATAGTTGGCAAAGAAAAACAGAATTAAAACCCTCTGCCCAATGGTGGGGGTGTGGACAAATTCTGCTGGAGAGGAAGTTTGAGGTTTTCCTTTTGGTGTGTCTTTTTATCTGTTCTTTAAATATGTGACTTGGCTCGTGGTTTGGAGTCATCTCTGAAACTCTGAGAGTTTTGTTTTTTACCATAGGAGTCTGAAATTTGTTCTGTTTCCTTAACAAAATTTATTATAAGAATATTCCTGAGGATCCTATTTCTTACCTCTGATTGTCTTTATCTGCCTTGGAGTCTCCACACCTTGGCTTGGAGAAGGGGGTAGCTTTCTAAAGAATTTCTTTGATAACTTAAGTGAGTCTGTTATAAAGAGACTCACTGGTAGGAAGGTGCAAGGACATGGAGAAAATCAGCTCGACGCCCCCTTCCTCTCCACGTCCCCTCCAACTTCTGGGGAAGACATCTTCAGAGTCAGAAGGCAAGAGCACTGGCAAGTGACAAAGAAGATTCTTTAGAAGCATTTTGCTGAGTCATCTCTCTCTGCTAGTAGCATAACGATTTTCTAGGCTGAAACAGTATCACAAAGAGATTACTTGATTCATGCAAAATCGCTCAATGGAACCAAAGGAGAATTGGACATATGTCCTAGAATTCCAGAGCTAGTTAAAGAGTTGAAGATGACAGTCTATGGGCACCTGCTCTTGTTGCCTCATTTGCATCTCTGCCTTGTTACCATTCAGAGAGGTACTACTCACCCCCTACAAAGACACACACACACACACACCTCCCTTGTTTCTTGACTTTTTGAGTTCTGATGTTAAGAGTCACATGAATCTAAAAACACAAGGCATCTTTGGAACTCATATGAAATATAAGCCACTGTGATGTGGCACCTGGAAAGCACCACTTTACTGATAGGCATAGAAGTGTCAGTTTTGTGAGAGCATTTACACAGTCATCTCTGTGAGTCTATGACCCTTGTGGGAGTCCTGGTGAAAGAATTTCAATTACCTAGTCGGTATTTTATTGCCCTCCCTATTAGCAACATACGGTATCGTGAGAATGTACAATAGCATTTTCTTAACAGGTGCATCTCAGGCTTCACAAACTGTCAGGTTGAATCGGAGCATTTAAAATATTCTTCTAGGTGCTGGATCGAGATGGACATTTTTATTCCTGTGCTGTACTTTAGATTATTTGATTATTTTAAAAGTAAAGAAAGCTATTTTGCAAAAACGTTGAGGCGGAAAACCCTTAGAACATTAAGTAATGCTTTCTAATATGTTCAGCCAACTTTGAGATTATTGTTGAGTGGACTCTATTTCCCTTTTTATGACCTTTTAGTTTTTTATAGATTCTTTTAGTATTGCCCAAGATCAATAAGACTTCATATATGTGAAAACAGGTAGCATAATTGTCTCCATCAGAAAAGTGTGAAATGATGCTCTGCTATTATTTTTATGGCACTTTGCTACTACACTTCAATTCTGGTGTATTAAAACCCATGTCAACAAGAAACTGGTAACAGTGGTTGTCCATAAGAAAGGACCCTGGGTAACTGGGGGTAAAGGGGTAGGGAGAAAACTTAATTTTCACTGTATATTCTTCTAAAATGTCTGAGTGTGTAAGTGTCAACCTGAAATAAAGAACCTGAGGCACTGATAAAAAATCAGAGAATTTATTTGAGCCAAATATTTGTGACCACAGCCCAGAAAGATACAGATTCAAAAGGGCTTGAACCGTATGTTCCAAATTATTTTATTTTATTATTATTATTATTATTTTTGTCTTTTTCCGTGTCCAGCAACGGATCGCAACCCTCAGTGTCGCCCCCGTACCGGACCAGGACCGGCAACGGGATCGCAACCCTCGGTGCTGCCCCTGCGCCTTGCTCAGCCAGTGAGCGGGAACCGGTCTGTATGTGGGATCCAAACCCTCGGCGGGAGCGCCACCACGCTTCCCAAGCAGCGCACCAGCGCAGTGCGCCACTGGGCCGGCCCCGTATGTTCCAAATTATAATCCAAGTTTCATTATTTTTTTTAGTGACAGAGAAGGGGAAGACAAAGGGAAGAGAGGGGACAGCCCCTCAACCAGTACATCAGTTTTTTCACTCGTTACTTAGTACTTTATGGTCTAATGATTAGTTCTCGGTTACATCCTATTGATAAGCAAGAGTAACAAGATTTTTTTTAGCATTCCTGAGTTAATTGATCATTTTCTTTGTTGACAGCATTTCTAGCTCTTCAGTTAAAATGATCTTATGGTAAACATTTTTCAGGATGTGGGGATGGGGCTGCCAGCTCATCCCAGACTTCCCAAGGCGTTAGGAATTTAGCTGACCTCAGTCAGAGCAGATTTCTGGTTTATCATTAAGTATATATAAACAAACTGAGGTAAATAATTTAAAGTGATGACTTGACAGAATTAGGGGTTATCTTGAGATTACCATGTCCCCCAAATTTTTCATTCATGAGGAAGAGCCAAGCATGGATAATTCCATGAGATATGGTCCTTTTGTGACTGGCAGGTTGGATGTGAACAATCGCCAGCTTCCCAGACAGATTATATAAACTGCTTGGATGACGGCCATCACTGGAGGTCAGAATGGTTCAGTTTCTCCCGGGAAAATGAGATCTTTCTTCTGTAGAATTCAACAGAGGTAAATTATGCAATCTTTTAGTAACAGCCTGGAAAAATCAGTAATGCCTCTGTGAGTTTTTCTACTATTTTTGTATATTTAAAATGTTTTTCTTCTGCATGTTCCACCTACTGTCATTATGACTTCTTTCAAAGCCTGTGATGAGACTATTTGCTTATAAGCCAAAGGTATAAACAACCTACGTATATAATCTATGAGACACTGTCCCTTCCATTTTTCCCTCAGTTACCTCCAAATACCCAGCTATTACTGCCATGAGCACCATTATGGAAAACATAGAAAAAATAAACTTAGTGCTTTGAGAAACCCAGGTTTAGAAGAGATAGTAGAGGGCCAGCCCGGTGGCGCACTGCTACAGTGCACCGCTTGGGAGCGCGGTGACCCTCCCGCCGAGGGTTCGGATCCCACGTACAGACCGGTTCCCGCTCACCGGCTGAGCGAGGTGCGGGTGCAGCGCTGAGGGTTGCAATCCCGTTGCCGGTCCCGGTCCGGTACGGGCACGACACTGAGGGTTGCGATCCGTTGCCGGTCACGAAAAAAGACAAAAAGGAAAAAAAAAAAAAAGAAGAGATAGTAGAGAAAAAAGGGATCAGATTAGGGGCTGCAGTTTAATGTTGCACATGCCCAACAGTATCCTTGTGGGAGCATTGAGGATTTCTGGTTTAAATCTCTGCTTTGTCCCTTAAAGTTGTGTGCCCTTGGGCAAGTTATTTAACCATTCTAGACCTATTTCCTCACTTGAAACAAATGGGTTGTGATGATTAAATGCACTATGGGCTGTGATCTCTGTCTGACCATATCTGACCACATATGCAATACATCTCTGATAAGAACGAATCATTTTTATCCCGTTTCCTTCCTTTGCCCCTATGATATTATGATTGGTATACACACACACACACACACACACACACACACACACACACACACACACACACACACACACACACACACTGTTCTTTGTCCACAGTTACTGGCTCATAACTCCCATAGCTCTTGTTATTTCCTAAGTGACTAAAACAATAAGCATGGCGCCTTTGGTCTCAGAAGCAGGCCTCTCTCTCCCTGACCTTCTACCCTCCTTTCACCTGCTCCTTTTTCTCCCTAAGGCAGGCCATAGAAACGACTCTAACCTCCCTCCGCCTTTCTGTCGTGGAGCTGGTCATAAAGAAATTCTCTGACCTGCCTTTTCTGATTGTAGGTCGTAAGACCCCCATTTAGAAGAGGTCCTGCCCCTTCCCCAGGAGGAAGGAATGCTGCACAGAGAGGCCCAGAAGAATCTGAAAAGACTAGGTTTTCCCACTCAGTCTATTAGTATTAGGTCATACTTTTTTGGTCCAATCGCATTTCTACACAGTTGTTCATGCTTCAATCACATTTCCACATGTTGTTCATATCCAATCACATTTCTATATGGTTCCTACATTTCTACACGGTTGTTCATGCTTCAGTCATACCTATCCAATGAAGTCTCCTTAAAAGGTCCAAAAGGACAGGGTGTGGAGAGCTTCCAGATAACTGAACATGTAGAGGCTCCTGGAGGGTGGTGCCCCCTGGGAAGTCATGGAAGTTCCATGCCCCTTTCCCCATACTTTGCCCTATATGCATTTCTTCATCTGTATCCTTTTTAATATCCTGTATAATAAACCTATAAACATAAGTAAGTATCTCCCTGAATTCTGTGAGCTGCTCTAGCAAATTAATCAAATCCCCAAGGAGGGGGTTGTGGAACTCCAATTTATAGCCAATCGGTCCAAAGCACAGATAAAACAACCTGACGCTTGCAACTAGCCTCAGAAATGGGTGACAGTCTTATGCAGCTGAGCCCTCAACCTGTGGGATCTGATGCTATCTCCAGGTAGATAGTGTTGAGACAGGTTGAACTGGAGGACATCCAGCTGGTGTCCACTGCAAAATTGCTGGCTTGTTTGCTGGTGGGGAGAAGTCCCTACACATCTGGTGTTAGAAGCATATTGTGAGAGCATAGTGGGGAAAAAACGAGTTTGTTTTTTCCACAGAGCCCCCAAATATCTTCCCTCACACTATTAGAACTTTTTTTGGGGGGGGGCAGAGGGGAACAGGTGGCCAGATGGGGATATGAACCCTTGTCCTTGGTGTCCAACTGAGCTAACCAGCCAGCCTAGAAATTTTTATTTCACTTGAACACTGAAAAAATGGAAATGGTGTAGAGATTCATCTGGGACAACCACAGCCATTAAAAATATACAAACTATCTGGGATGATTAAAGTCTTGTCAGTTAAAACTTAGTTGTTTTCCTCGTAAAGCCAAAGGACAGTCATTGGAGAGGATGGAGGTCATTGAGAGCAAGTAATTTTATTTCAGACTTAGGGCACTGTGGCTAAGTAAGATTTGGGCTGTCCGAGGTGGGTGTCACAGTTGGGGTCCTTGAGGTGTTAGAGGAGGGGGAAGGGCCATATCCCATGGTCAAGCATTTATTCTGGCCAGTGCCTTGCCCAGTAAAAGGGGCCAACATTCCCTCTACTCTTTCACCTCAGCCAATTGACTTGATTAAATCAGCACTCATGGCTTGACCTAGGAACTTGGAACTTTTTTATGGAAAACAGTATTTTCTGCATTTCAAAACAACCATTTAGTCACACCCTATTCAGGATTTGGGGATTGTCACTTTTTGTGATTCTGATTTGAGCTGAAAGCTTAGTAGCACATGAAAATAATCTAAAATCTTTGTTTTGATGGGTTTTTCAGAGACATTTGGAAGCAGGGGTTTCCATTCTCCTCAATCCTTAAGAACTATTCCTCCAAACTAAGGAAATGGCAAGTGCTTATCTCCAGGGCTGATTAACCCCCTTGCCAGGAAGTGGTCCTTTCTGAAGGAATTCTTGCAAGCCCATGGGGCAGAAGTTTGTCTCCATTGCCTAGCATGCCTCTGGCAGAGAGTGGGGGCTTGGTGCACATTTGTTGAATGAACCAAGAGAGGGATCAAAAATAGCTACAGGCTGGCCAGTTCAGCTCAGCTGATTAGAGGATGGTACTGATAACACCAGGGTCCAGGATTTGATACCTGTACCAACCAGCCTCCCCCACCCACAAAAAAAATAGCTGCCGTCAAACAGTTTTTTAGACAAAAATTCTGCTTTCTTTACATTTTTGAGCTTCTGAAAAGCAGATGAAGCAAAACAAATGAAAGGTTATTTGGCCCTGTGGGGATCTTTTTGGTTAACCAGTGTCAGGAGTTTTAAAACTACAGTTTCAGAAAGAGAAGAGGGTGGGGAGAGAGGTGGGAATGAGTGGAGAGATCAGCCTGGCCCGTGCTTGGGGATGGTGGTAAGGTCTGTCAGTCAGGTAGCCTTGTGCTTTCCAAATAATGGGGTGCTTGAGAACATGGACTCAAGAGCCAGGCTGCCTGGTCAAGTCCCGGTTCTGCCACTAACTAGCTGTGTGTTTTGGGGCAAGTGACTTAACTTTCTATCCTCAGTTTCCACATCTATAAAACTGGATTTTCCACATCTGTAAAGCAGAAGTGTTCTGAGGATAAAATGAGTTAATTGCAGAGCGCTGAGAAAGTGGCTTGCACTTAGAAAGCACTCAGTAAGCATTAGCTATTATGATAGTCCATGAGTAGGACTCTGAGGCACCTGCAGATTAGCAAGGAAGTGAACCAGGAAAGACCAGGAAAGAGAACAATTAATGTTTAACTTGTGCGCATTTGAGTAATGGGAAACTGTGACCTGTAACTGCCCTAACTGGGTCAGGGTCTGTATCCCCAGAGCTCCTGCAGCCGTGGAAAAAATAGTTCATATGCTTGAAGTGCATTCTCTGATCTGAAGTAAACATGGCAGATACAGAGTACCATGGGAAAAGAGAGTGGAATTCCAAGGGCATCTGAGTGAAAAATAGAGTAGAAAGTAATCACGGTGATAGATAACACAGAAAACAAACTCTCTCCAAACCTCAGTCTCTTTCATTGTAAACTAAGCACAGAGGAACTTAAAGAGAAGGAAAGTACGCTACTATGCCCATGCACAAAGTTTTTTTTTTTTTTTGTCTTTTTCGTGATCGGTAAGGGGATCGCAACCCTTGGTGTGGCGTCGCCCACACCGTGCTCAGCCAGTGAGCGCACCCGCCATTCCTATATAGGATCCGAACCCGCGGCAGGAGCATCACTGCACTCCCAGCGGTGCACTCTCCCAAGTGCGCCACAGACTGGCCCTAACCATGCACAAAGTTTAAGTACAGGGATGTTACATTGCTATTTAGAGACCTCTTTCCACACAAAAAAACCCAGCAACAGTTTATGCACATCATTATACCATGTAGCCATCAAAAGGAGTATGGTAGATATATATGTAGTGACACGGAGAGATCTTAAGACTTATGATAAGTGAAAAATTGCAAAATAATGTATATAGTACAATTCGCTTTATATAGAATATGTGTTTATGTATTTGTATTTATGCTTATGTGTAGTTATTGTTTTTAAAAATGAAGTGTACATACCAAACCATTAATAGTAGTTACTGTTGGGAAGAAGGGGAGTTGAAAGATGAAGGAAGGCTTTCACGTTAAAACTCTTTATTAAAGTTGCCATATTTAGGGCTGGCCCGGTGGCGCACTTGGTAGATTGCGGCGCTTGGGAGCGTGGCGGCGCTCCCTTGGGCTTCCTGCTTCCTACCGCAGTGGAAGGTTAACCCCAGTGACTCTCTTACTAGTCTGATTTCAGGCTGTGAGAGGGAAAATTTCAGTAACTAGCCTTCCTTTAATACCATCCAGGTTGTTTGCTAGAGAAGACAGCAGCATGAATGGCAGCTAGAGGCCACAGTTTCTTCTTTTCTGCCTCTGACTGCCACCTGCCATGTTGAAGGAAGTTGGTTGCTCTATTTCCCCTCACCGAGGGTTGCGATCCCGTTGCCGGTCACGAAAAAAGACAAAAAGGAAAAAGAAAAAAGTTGCCATATTTAGCAAATAAAAATACCAGATGCTCAGTTAAATTTGAATTTCAGATAGAAAATATATACTTTTTAAGTATAAGTGTGTCCCATGTATAATAATAATATGAACATACTTATATTAAAAGTTATTCATTGTTTATCTGAAATTCCAATCCAACTGGGCATCCTATATTTCCTCTGGCAAGCCTACTCTATATCTGTGTGATTTTTTTTTTTTAAATGAAAAGAGAAAGAAGAATAAGATAGTTTCCTCTCGAGACTACACAAAAGTATCATTTCTTTTGTCTTTCGTTTTATTCATTTATTTATTTATTTTTATTGTAACACAGTTGATTGTACATACCTATGGGGTACAGAGTTGAATATCATCACCTGTGTGCAATATGTGATGTTCAAATCAAGATAATGAGTATGTTCAACATTATACAATGTAATCATTTTTTGTAGCCCTTTACTAATTAAAAGTATCATTTTTAGTTAAGAAAATTGATTGGCCTGGGAAAAAGCAGATTACAAAGATCCTAGTTTTATAAAAAGGAAAAATAAGAGCACCTGTACGCATACTAAAAGATGGAAGGATATACATAAGAATATTAACAGCGGTTCTCACTAGGGATGAGATTAAAGAGGGTTTCAATCTCTTCCTTGTGCTTTATAAAGTTCTTTAACATTTCGTATACTGAACATGAATTACTTTTGGAAAAGGAAAAGGTCATGTGTATAAAGCCATTTTTCTGTGCTTCATAAGGATTTTGATAAGCCCTAGTCGTCAGTACCTGCAGCGTTCCTCAGAAGAAAGGGGTGGGCAGCAGTGTGAGCCTCACTTTTGGTTTGAAGATTTAAAAAAGGCTGTCATCCGTGTCCTTGCAGGTTACCTCCAGAAGCAGCCCTACTTTGGAGCAGTCGTTGGGAGGGTGGCCAACCGAATTGCCAAAGGGACGTTCACATTGGACGGGAAGGAGTATCACCTGGCCATTAACAGGGAGCCCAACAGTCTGCATGGAGGAGCCAGAGGGTTTGATAAGGTGAGTCAGGAGCATCTGGCAGAGTTGCCACCTGGCCCACTTCACAAGGTGCCCTGAAGCATCCCTTCTGTTTGCCAGGCACAGTCCTGGGCCCTACAGCACAAGCATGGTAGGGGATATAGGAAAGCGGCTGCTCCGTGGTTCAGGGGGAGCAGACACCATGGCCACATTCCGGGGCCCATCCTTCTCTAGCTCATCTCATTCCTACACTACAACTGCTGGTGCCCCCCACCCACACCTCCCTGGACCTGTCCTGAAGCCCCTCCCTGTGACTGTGGTGCCGTGCCCAGGCCTCCCCCTCCACTGAAGTTCCATGCGCCTCAAAGTGACCTCAGGCTCTCCCCACTTTCCCCTTTCCACATAAAAACTCCACAAAACAAAACAAAAAAATAAAATGTGACCAGGAAAACAAGGTCTGGAAAGTAAATTGATCCAACAGCTTCTCCCTGAGGGAGGGCTGCTTGGCTTCCTGCTTCCTACCGCAGTGGAAGGTTAACCCCAGTGACTCTCTTACTAGTCTGATTTCAGGCTGTGAGAGGGAAAATTTCAGTAACTAGCCTTCCTTTAATACCATCCAGGTTGTTTGCTAGAGAAGACAGCAGCATGAATGGCAGCTAGAGGCCACAGTTTCTTCTTTTCTGCCTCTGACTGCCACCTGCCATGTTGAAGGAAGTTGGTTGCTCTATTTCCCCTCTTCTACCAACTTCCTGTCTGTGGCCAGGAGCCAGACAGCCTCATTGGTTCCTCTGTCCTCAACGATGGGACTGCTCACGCCAGGGAGGGCAGAAAGGCAGAGGGTAGCGTCTGCTCTGTCAGTGTTAGGACAGAGTCTCTGCACCATGCCAGGTGTGTGGGCAGACCCCAGCCAGAGGACGGAAGGCCCAGCTTGGTTTGGGACAGCGATCTTCAGAGGAGCCTCAGAACAGCACCTTGGTCTAGCTTGTTCCTGTTCTCTCTGTTCCACTGTTCCACTGTGGCATTTTCTGTGGCTCTGCTTAACATGTATCCCCTTTATGAACGTTGCAAAATAGTGAATATACATATCATCAATGCAGTGTGCCTCCTGAGCTTTTGTGAACCAGGCAGCATCATATACTGGGGATTCCTGCAGACCGCAGTATAGTGAGGGAGATGGACCTTTATGTAAATAACTTACAGGCGAGCTGCAGGAAGTGCCGTAATGTAGATGCTGACCGTGTGCCGTAGGAACTGGATCTGAGCGAATGAATAGCAACTGAGGAGGTGGGATATGAGCTGCCCTTGAAGAGCAGATACCATTTCATTCAATATGTGGAAATTAGAGAGAATGGCTGTGCAATGGTCCAGAGAGGGGTGGGGAAAGACTTTGAATGCTTTTATCAAGCCACTGAAAATTTTTGAGCAGTAGGTTTTGACATAGTAATATGAACAATATCAGATAAACTTTGTTGTTGTTGTTTTTAATTGAAATATAATTGATTGTAAATATCTGTGGGGTACCGTGTTGAATATCAATACATGTGTGCAGGGCTGGCCAGTTAGCTCAGTTGGTTAGAGCACACCTTATAACACCAAGGTCTTGGGTTCGGATCCTGATACAGGCCAGCGGCACCTCCCCCCTCAAAAAAAAACCCTGAGTGCAATGTTTGATGTTCAAATCAAGATAATTAGTATATTCAACATTATATAATGTAATCATTTTTTGTGGCCCTTTAACAATTTCTCACTAACCCTTCCCCCTTCCCTTTTCCCACCTCTGGTGGCCTCAGTCGTATTCTCTCCTTTTGAAAATTCAACAAATTATTGTAATTGTTGTATCTTTTTCTTTCTTTTTTTATTTATTTGTTTTGTTTTGTTTTTTTAGCTCCCACTTATGTGTGAGGACATGCAGTATTTCTCTTTCTGTGCCTGCCTTATTTCACTTAACATGATTTTCTCTAAGTTCATCCATGTTGCTATGAATGGCAGAATTTCATTCTTTTTATGGAAGAGTAGTATTCCATTGTGTATATATACCATGTTTTCCTTGTCCAGTTGTCAGACGATGGACACTTAGAGCTGCGATAGACATAGGAGTGCAGGTGTCCATTCGACATGATAATTTCCATTCCTTTGGGTACACACCCAGCAGTGAGATTAATGGATCATATGGCGGTTCTACCTGTAGTTGTCTGAGGAATCTCCATACTCTTTTCCATAATGGCTGCACTAATTTACTGTCCCACCAGCAATGTAAGAGAGTTCCCCTTTCTCTGCATCTTCACAAGCATTTGTTATTCTCTGACTTTTTGATAATATGATAGTCCTGGGGTGAGATATCTCAATGTGGTTTTGATTTGCATTTCCCTGATACTGAGAGATGTTGAGCATTTTTTCATGTGTCTGTTGGCCATTTGTATATCTTCTTTTGAGAAATGCCTGTTAAGCTCCTTTGCCCATTTTTTAATCAGGTTGTTTGGTTTTTTACTGTTTGCTTTATGTTGTGTTGGATGTTAACAATTACTGAATGTAATTGTTGGTTTGGAGCTATGTGTTTTTCCATTTATATCGACACATTTTTTTAAAAGGTGAAAGTTGAATAACCCTGACAGGATTAGAAATGACATAAGAAGGTCTAGAGATACAAAATTTCTGGAAATAAGGAAACTACAGGGTCAGGGAAATCCTTCCATGAATAAGAATTATACTTGACTGATAATATTAGTTTACACAAAAACCTTTCCATTGTGTCCTTTCTCTAAAGGAGAAAAACTAGGTAGCTAGTTAACATTTTGTTTCAAATATTTAATTCCAAAAATTTTCCATTAGGGGGACTTTTTTCTTTTTTTAAATTATACATGTAACAGTCCTCATGTTTTAAGTGTCTTGAAAAGTCAACATTTCTGAGAGATAATTAGAGTGTAAAATTAATTTTTTACTAAGCTCAGTGGATTGGTTTCAAATACCAGCTCTATTCCCACTGGGCTCCCCCTTCCTGGCAAATGCAATGTCCATGAGAGCCAGACCAAGCCAGGAGTGGGGGGGCAGAGCCTGGGTTCATAGGCCAGTCCTGTGGCTCACAGAAGTTACTGTCTTTCAAGTCTATTTGGAATGACAGAGTTTGGCCTCAACTCTTCTATTGAAAATGGCGATTTAAACGAAAAATTCACTGAAACTAAGATGTAGAATAGTGTAGACAGCCAGACCTGAGTTTGAGTCCTAACTCTTGTCACTAATTACACATATGACTTTAAACAAGATTTTTTTTCCTTTTAAACAATGGGCATGAAATATGAAAGGGTTCTACCCATTTCCCCTGAGATGTGGGAGGTAGAAATGGGCAAGTTAACTCCATTGAACTCCATTTGCCTATCTGTAAAATGGATGTAAAAATATTAGTTGGAGTTATATGAAATTGCCAGTGTTCAATTGTTTTGACCTACAAAGATGGTCATTTCATTTGTCTTAACCAAATCCTTACCTTGTAAGATGATTTATATAAAGCATCAGTTCAGTGACTGGTGAATTCTCAACAAATTGAAGGTCTCATGTCTGCAAAAGGCCCCTTTGCTAGTGAGCCCAGAGCTCCCTAAGGGGACTGAGAATCTCTGGCCACGTCATGCTCTGATAGTGCAGAATAAGGCAACAAGCACAGGCTCAGAATCAAATCCACTGTCACTTACTAGCAGTGTGGCCTGGGGCAAGCAGTTTATCCTTTCCAAGCCTCAGTTCTCTCATCATTTAATGAGAATAAGGGAACCTACTTTAAGTCCTCTCTGAGACAGATGAGATAGTGTCTGTGAAGTTTCTAGCAAAGTGTCTTGGCTCATAATGAGCACTCAATAAATGTTAATTTTCCTTTCCCTACAAGTATTATTTTAGGGCCTCTAGAGCAAAGTAGAGAGGAACCACTGTGTTAATCCAAGATTCCTATCACTATGTCCAAAAGCAAAAACCTTTTAGAAAACTTTTCGTAATGTTTTTCTTGCCATTCTTAGAATCATATTTTCTACAGCAAGAAGGAATCTTCAAGATCATTATTTCAACCCCTTTATTTTATGGAAGAAATTGATACCCAAATTTCCACAAATGAACTAGGAACAAACCTGGCCCCAAAATCAGGACTCCTGACTTGTGGGGTCGAACTCTTCCAAATGGAATAAGTGCCTTACTGGTTTTGAGCTCTGCCCAGGGAACACAGAGAACCTTAGAGTGTTTTTTAATAAATATTTGTATATAGTACCCCCAGGAGAGAGGGGCTGATTTATTAAACTGACTTTTTAGTACTATTGGCAGATATTACTACGTGACACTTATCAGAATGGGGCTCCAAGATGAAGAAAAATCAAAGAAAAATAATCAGAGAAGGTGAAGAGGAAAATATTGTAGACACATACATATAAATTCAGGGGGAAAGAGTATGGGGAATGTGAGTAGGTAAAGAGAAAAAAATTTTTTCTCTCAAAAGCCACTTCTTTGTATAAAATCAAATTTTAGAATAATTAAAATTCAGGCTCTTATTCAAAAGCCTTAACGGTTGTTTTTCTTCCTGGAATCAGCTGTCTTTAAATATTGAAATGTGGCATTTAGCTTGGGATTGTAGTGACTAAGCAGCTTTGGAAACACTTTTTTCTAGGTCCTCTGGACCCCTCGGGTGCTGTCAAATGGTGTCCAGTTCTCACGTGTCAGTCCGGATGGTGAGGAAGGCTACCCCGGAGAGTTAAAAGTCTGGGTGACATACACCCTGGATGGCGGGGAGCTCATGGTCAACTATAGAGCACAGGCCAGTCAGACCACTCCCGTCAATCTCACCAACCATTCTTACTTCAACCTGGCAGGCCAGGTAAGTGAACTTGCTTCTTCTCTGCTGCTGTTACCAACATGCTTTGTGGAATGACCCAGGGTTGTGGCTGGAGAAACCAGAATTACTCTGGCAATTGGGTCACCCCCATGATGATGAAAAGGGCCCAACAGAGCATCTGGCTCATAGTAGGTGCTCAATAAAAGGAAGTTATAGAGAAAGATAAAATAAGTGCATTGTACAATCAAGTACAATCTTATCACTTGACAATAGGGATATGTTCTGAGAAATATGTTGTTAGGTGATTTTGTCATTGTGCAAACATCGTAGAGTGTATTTACACAAACCTAGGTGGTATAGCCTACTACACACCTAAACTATATGGTATAGCCTATGGCTCCTAGGCTACAAACCTGTTCAACATGTTACTGTAGTGAATACTGTAGGTAATTGTGACACAGTGATAAGTACTTGTGTATCAAAACACATCTAAACATAGAAAAGGTACAGTAAAAATATGGTATTGTAAAAAAACCAAAAAACAATATGGGCCGGCCAGTTAGCTAAATTGGTTAGAGCACAGTGTTATAACACCAAGGTGAAGGGTTCAGATCCCCATACTGGCAGCTGCAAAAAAAAAGTTTTTATAATCTTATGGGACCACCGTCATATATGCTATCCATTGCTGACTGAGATGTCATTATGCAGCATGTGACTATATCTCTTTCTCATAAGCTTTAGACAAGTAACTAGCTATTTTAAGAACTCCCTCTCATCTAATTGTAACATGTACTTATATTTGCTTCCTTTATGCCCCCCAAAACACTATTTCTGATGAAGGTGCCTTCCATCCTTGGATCTCTGGAATTGTGCTTGGCCCGGCCCCTTTAGATTTGCTGCCAATATGTGTGTTCTCCACTGCGCAACCCACCAGAACCTTCCAGGGCTTCTGGTGGCCAGTCATGCCTATATAGTATAGCACATTGGACTTGGGTTTGGGAAACCTGGGTATTTTAGATTAATAGGCATATTCTCAATTTCATAACAACAGCTACCTGCTATTTGTCAGCCACTGTTAGGAGCACTTTGTGGAGTTGTTAGTAAAGATACTAAAATCAACCCAGCACAGGGATAAACACCGGTGGGAAGACACTTAAAATGTTCAGTTCAGAGTTGTGTAGAGCCATTGACAATCCTCCTTAAATGATCCCCTCTGAACTACCTCATTCTCTCCTAATGGAAATATGTTAGCTTGTTGAGGAGGCTACTATCACATGAGACAAAATAAAAAGCTTAGCTAAACCCTGTAGATTATATCTATTACTTCCCCTATCTGAAGAGTTCCTCATAGTCCACTAGACTTGAATCACTTTGGCATGATTTTTTACCACAAGATGATATTTGCAGCCAACCAGATATATCTTGATTTTTTTATACTCTTTTAGGAGTTTGCTGATGATCTGCTGGGTTTTTTTCTAGAATCTTCTTAAATAGCCTACTTAATTTGTTCTAATATAATTTCCAAAGTTTTCCCTTTAAAAATAAGAAAGATGGTCCTTCACTTACTTGTTCCTTATTTTCAGGATATCCCACCATCCTTCTTGAGATCTTAAAAATAAACCAAAAGCCAAAAACAAAACAAAAATACCCAGCCATAAGAAGCTGTACTTTTGAAAATAAGTTCAGAAACAAATGACTGAAATGGAACAAAATATTAATTGTTTTGTGAAGGTGGTAAATTATGGTGATTTTTCTGTTTTCCACATTTTTGTATACTAACGACAGCCTATTTTATAATGGGGGGATAATCTGAAGGAATAGATTTAGAAATAGGAAGGGAAATTATGCATGAGGTTTTCCATCTGTCAATGTGTTTCAATGAAGGAGACAAAATGGGAATGTAAGGTTTCCTAAGACTCTTTCTACTTACCTGGCAGGAGGACCCTCCTGACGTAATTGTTTTGTGAAGGTGGTAAATTATGGTGATTTTTCTGTTTTCCACATTTTTGTATACTTACGACAGCCTATTTTATAATGGGGGGATAATCTGAAGGAATAGATTTAGAAATAGAAAGGGAAATTATGCATGAGGTTTTCCATCTGTCAATGTGTTTCAATGAAGGAGACAAAATGGGAATGTAAGGTTTCCTAAGACTCTTTCTATTTACCTGGCAGGAGGACCCTCCTGACGAGGATTTTCTACCCTTCCAATCCTGCGGGGTCTTGGAGTGACTGGTGTTTTTGAATCTTTCCAGAGGCTGAATAGTTTCCAGGTTGTAGACCCCACCCAGAAGGGTGGTCATTATAAACTCCCTTACGTATGCTATCTTAGTAAGTGCAACTCAAATCCACGCCAGCTGCTTCAGGGCTGAGGGTAGGTGGGTGCCACTAGCCTTTTGGGGCACTCGGGTGGGAGGGGATGATCACCAGTCCCAGGGTCAAGGGCCTCTGCATCTTCTGAACATCTTTTGTTCTGACCTAGGAAGCATTATCACCTGTCTCAAACCCTCTCCAGGGAAATAGCTCAAAACTTGATGTTTAAAGTAGTCAGCTAGGGCCGGCCCGGTGGCGCACTACTATAATGCGCCACTTGGGAAGCACGGTGGCGCTCCCACCAAGGGTTCGGATCCCGCATGCGGACCGGCCGCTCACTGGCTGAGCGAGGGGCGGGAGCAACACCGAGGGTTCCGATCCCGTGGCCGATCCCGTGGCCGATCCCGTGGCCGANCACTCGGGTGGGAGGGGATGATCACCAGTCCCAGGGTCAAGGGCCTCTGCATCTTCTGAACGTCTTTTGTTCTGACCTAGGAAGCATTATCACCTGTCTCAAACCCTCTCCAGGGAAATAGCTCAAAACTTGATGTTTAAAGTAGTCAGCTCATCTTATATTTGTTTGTTTGTATGTTTTTTAAATTTAATAAGCACTATTTTTGTTCTCCTTGGGATTCAGGCATTGGCTCATCACTTCTAAATTTGAGTGTTGGAGGCCTGGGGGGAAGGGAAAGCTGTGTTTTTCAAAGAATAGAAAAGGTATGTAGGTTGCAGGTTGTTTTTTGTTTCGTTTTATTTTTCTGTTCCTTCCTCTGCCTAATGCAAAACTGGGAGAACATGTTTTTTATTGAAAGTTTAACTAAAGAGCTATGAAAGCAGGTCTAGGGGAATTTGAGATAAAAAGCCGTAATTGTGGTTCTGGTATGACTGGTTAGATAAGTCATCAGGGCCAAGGTTCTTCCGTTTTTTCATTCTGTTTTGTGAATGTTGTCAGAATTAAAATGGAGTCACTTGTGTTAAAACCCATGACAAATAGAGCTGGGGAAGTGCATGAAGGGAAGGTTCTCATGTATGAATGACTGATAACAAAAATTATTGCAAAAGACGCTGCAAAAACTACAACTTTATACAAAGGCCACCATAACCTTACACCCAAAAATATTTTTGTGAGAATGTTTGTCCAGTAACTGCCTGTCCAACCTCCTATTGGTGCCACCCTTGTTATTGATCCTAGCCAAGGATAATTATCTCAAAACAATTACGTAATCCTCCTCATTTTTCCTTTAAAAACCTTTGCCTTCCTTTACATCCCTGAATACACACATGGTTTACTATGGCACACATATTCCCATTGCAATGCCCATTTCTGAATAAATATCATTTTCTTTTAGCAAGCCTCTCTCTGTTATTTAGGACTGCGGCTTCCTCAGTGTTTGGCTTTTGTCTTCAGGCTTGTCTCCTCATGGTCACAAGAGGGTTGCCACAGCTCCAGAAATCACCTCCTCATATAGTCATGTCCAGAGACAAAAAAGGGCTTGTTCCTCTTTACATATCTCTAATGTTTCCTTTTTAAGAACAAGTAAACCCTTTCCAAGAAGCCCCTTATCAGACTTCTCTTACATTTCATTTGTCACAAGTGTGACCCATGCTCTGCCTAACTCAATCTCCAGCAGGGGAATGACAATACCATAACTGTCTTAGACAAATCAAAATTCTACTTCTGGGGATGAGGAGGGGGACCCCGTCCTTGTATATAGATCCTGGCGTAGGATAAGTCAACAAGTCATGTTTCTGCCGGGGAAAGGGAGGGTGCTAGTAAAGGAGATGTTATGGATTCTGGGCAGTACCCAACACACTAGTCCACCCTCATTCACAATTTCAGTTACCTGTGGTCTAAAATATTAAGATACTTTGAGAGAGAGAGACCACATTTGCATAACTTTTATTACAGTACGTTATAATTGTTCTATTTTATTGTTAGTTATTGTTGTTAATCTCTTTCTGTGCCTAATTTATAAATTAAACTTTATCATAGATAGGTACATATAGGAGAGACATAGTATACATAGGGTTTGGTACTATCCGTGGTTCGGAACGTATCTCCTGTGGATAAGGGGGGATTACTATAGTGTCTGTTACCACTTACTAGAGGAGATAAGATCTGAATTAAGATAGTTGTGGTAGCAATGCACAAAAGGTCTTCAAAGCCTATGCAAGTCATAATGGGCTCTGTAAATGGTTAATGTTGCCAACTCTAAGCAGCCAAGCAGAGTTAACCAAAACAAACACTGAGCTCAGAGATGGTCCTCAGGGTCTGTTTGTGAAGCAGCAGTTCTTGCCAAGTTTTCATCAGCCTTGAAAAGAAATGAATCCAACAGTAATATTGTACCAGAGTAGATCACTGTATTTTTCTAGGCCAGAAAGTCATAAAACAAAGCATGCTTCTCTTTAATGAAGGGGCGTTAGTACTGCTTGGTGACCCAGTGACCATTAAGAGAGTAGGTGCCTGATAAATGTTCCTTTCCTTCTCCTCTCAGGCTTCTTCCTAACATCTCAGACTCATCGATTTATTCGATGTGTGATTTTCATGTTGATTCATTTTCTTCCCACCCTAATGCTTTAAAGACAAATAGAAGGAAATTCCTAAGCAGCTCTATTCATAATGATAAAACACTGAATATAACTTAAAAGTCCACCAATAGGAGAATGGATAAATAAATTGTGATACGAGGGGTCTTCAAAGAATGCATGGAAAGAACTATTTCCTATTATCTTTTAATTCTGTTTTCCACAAACTTGTTAAAGTATACCCTCATGTATTCTTACAATGGAATGCTACCCAACAATAAGAAGGGGCAAATTACTGATACAGTCGTAAGGATGATCTCAAGAGCGTAATGTTGTGTGGAAGTAGCAAGGCACAACAGGATACATATTGTATGATTTATGTGAAATTCTAGGACAGGCAAAACTAATCTATAGCAGTAGAAACCAGAACAATGTTGATGGAGTGTAGATGTGTTGTCCCCTCCTACTCATGTGGAAATTTGATCCCCAATGTGGTGGTGTTGGAAACTGAGTCATGGGGGTGGATCCCTCATGAATGGATTAATACTCTCCCTGGGGGAGGGGGGTTTAATGAGTGAGTTCTCACCCTATTAGTTCCCGCAAGATCTTGTTGCTTAAAAAGACCCTGGCACCTCCTCTCTCTCTTACTTCCTCTCCCCATGTGATCTGCTTGTACCCTCCGGCTGCTGCCACTTTCTGCCATGAGTAGAAGCAACCTGAGGCCCGTGCAGCTGTCCCAGAATCGTAAGCCAAATAAACCTCTTTTCCTTATAAATTACCCAGTCTCAGGTAATTCTATTATAGCAACACAGAACGGACTAAAACAAGTGTTTTGGTTATAAATAGGAACTTATTTTTTTTTAAAAGGGAAGGAAGGTGAGGAGGGAGGCAGGCACCTGAGGAATCAGAGTGAAGACCTGGATTTATTAGATGAGGATGGCCTTGTCTCCTGGGAGCTTCCTTCCCACAGTGACATTAGGGAGGTCGTGTTCCTCAAGTGTCATTTGTGCAATGGGAGGATGGAGGAGTTTGCTCGGTCTGGGCTCTCCTTTTCGGGACCCTTCTGCTCTCCACGTGGTCCACACCTCCCAGTTTAGTATCACCAAGGCTTTGTACCCAACGTCCCAAGCCCCTGTCTGGACTGACCCAAACCTCTCCATGTTGAGCTGAACATTGAACAAATAGAGCCAGGAAAACAATCCCAAATCCTCTTCCCTCATCCCCACTCCCTTCGGTCCCAGAGGCCTCTCTGGTGGTGGCATCACCTCGAAGCACAAGAGGATGGCAACAGAGAGCCACACAGGAGAGTCCCGCTGGAGTCTTGAGCTGCTCTAAGCAGGGTACAGACCCCCTTCCCATTGTGGACCTGTCTTCTCAGGTCAGAACAGGGAACAAACAAGCTGCTGAGACAGGAAGTGTGGGTGGAGGAGAGGCCTCTGCCCCAGCCTTGCCCCGACCTGCTGCTATCCCTGCCCAGCATGTGCCCACTGGGAGAATACAAGAGAACCAGTTCTTCAGAAACAGCTTCCTGGTAGTGTAATTAAGCTGGTTTCTGTCATGTTTTCACTTAGAATCTCATGGTCTTTGAAATCTAGGCCTTTATCTCAGCATGGCTCTGCTTGATTGTGTGGGCCTGAGTCTCTTTACCACTGATTCTACTTCCAGTTACCCTGCAGTCCTCTGCCTCTCACGCTTCTCTCAAACCAGGCAGAGGCCTCAGTTTAGCTGAGCACAGAGTTCTCAGCCCCAGCACTGCTGCCGTTCTTTGTGGCAGTGGGGTGCAGTGCTGTCCCACACATTGTAGGGTGTTTAGTAGCACCCCTGCACTCCTCCCACTAAGTGCCAGTAGCATCACCTCCCCCAGTCGTTAGAATCAAAAGTACCTCTAGACTTTGCCAAATGTTCCCCACAGCACAAAATCACCCCAGTTGAGAACACTGGTTTTGCTGATTTTTGAGCATTCACTAAACAAAAGTCCTCACCTGGTTTCCCTTTCCCATCTTTTGCTGTTACATTTTTAAATACCTTACCATTGATAATAAAAAATAATCCTTTGTGTTGTAAGCACACATGTGTGAAGTGTTTTCCAGTTTGCCAACCACACACCCTGCCTTCCTCAACTGTTCTCATCAGAACCCTGGGAAAGGCAGGGGCATCGTCAGCCCAATTTTACATCAAAAGAAATGAGATTCTAGGTGGTTGAGTGACTTCCCTGGGGCTGCTCATTGAGAGCTAGACCCCAGGTCTGCTGACCACTGAGTCCCCCCGAAAGCAGGCTGCTTCTTTATGGAGGAGGTGGGAAAACTCTCAAAAAAGGGGACCGCGGTCTTGAGTCCAGGGCTTCTGTTGTGTGATAGGAGGGACTTCTGGGTGGGAGCTGGGTCAGAGGCGGGTGACTAATGCCCCACCTCTCATGAGCCTGGAGGCCATCCTTGGCTGTCCACTGGTCACCTGTCCACTGTGATATTATGAGATACATATATATATATTTGGGTTTTCACCCACGGTTCCTGGCTCATAACTCCCATAGCTCTTGTTATTTCCTAAGTGACTAAAGCAATAAGCATGGCGCCTTTGGTCTCAGAAGCAGGCCTCTCTCTCCCTGACCTTCTCCTACCCTCCTTTCACCTGCTCCTTTTTCTCCCTAAGGCAGGCCATAGAAATGACTCTAACC
>NW_007727280.1:82705-83733 GCF_000696425.1 Galeopterus variegatus | reverse complement strand
CCCCCATTTAGAAGAGGTCCTGCCCCTTCCCCAGGAGGAAGGAATGCTGCACAGAGAGGCCGAGAAGAATCTGAAAAGACTAGGTTTTCCCACTCAGTCTATTAGTATTAGATCATACCCTTTCTGTCCAATCCCATTTCTACACGGTTGTCCATACTTCGGTCATGCCTCTCCAGTGAAATCTCCTTAGAAAGCCCAAGAGGATGGGATATGCTTCCTCTTCCTCCATACCATGCTTTATGCATCTCTTCATCTGTATTCTTTGTAATATCCTTTATAATAAGCTGGTAAACATGAGTTCGATTAATTTGCTGAGCGGCTCACATAATTCAGGGAAACGCTGTGTGTACCAGCTCACTACAAAGTATATTATAAAGAAGTTGGTCCGAAGCACAGGTAAAACAACCTGGGGCTTGTGATTGGCCTGGAAGTGGGGGACAGTTTTTTGGGACTGAACCCTCAACCTGTGGGGTCTGACACTCTCCCCAGGTAGATAGTGTGGGAATTGCACTGGAGAACACTCCGCTGGTGCTCGCTGCAAAATTGCTGGCTTGCTTGCTGTTGGGGAGAAGTCCCCACACATCTGGTGTCAGAAGCATGTTGTGAGAGTATAGAGGGAGACAGTTTATTTTGTCTGCTCACCCACCCTTGCTCTTCTGTTCGCCTGGCATGTAAGGAGAGTAGAAGAAACCCATCTGCTAACAAGCCAAAGTGCAAAAGGCTTTGAGACCACTGTGGTCTCTCTGACTTTTCACCTTCATATTCCTTTTCAAAAAGAAACTGTATGCTGGGGTTACACTTAAAAGTTTCTTCCAAGTTTATCAGTTGCTACTTTGAGGACCTATCTACTTATACTTAAATGACCATATTTAATCATTACCATTGGTCGAATGGGGTTTCTCAAGTTTTTGTCAATTCCTGAAAACATTTTTGCAAGAGAAGTTATAAAGTAAATATATAAAATAAGACTAAGGGTAAATCTTCTTTTCTTCCCCCTACCTTTTCCCTCCCAGGGCTACCCGAATATA
>NW_007727280.1:80075-81587 GCF_000696425.1 Galeopterus variegatus | reverse complement strand
CTGCTAAAATGTGTATCTGTTACTTGTTAGCACCTTAGCAGAGATTAATTTACCTAAACATCACCTCACAAATGCAGGACACGGATGAAACACAATGTGGTTTTTGATAGATGAGGAATGAGTTGTACCCTGAGATGCAGATGTCACTTAAGATGCAGTTAGAGGGAATGGGGGGATGGGGGTGGCCAGGAGAGTATCAAAAGGGAGGGTGAGATGTAACCAAAGTCAAACTTTGGGGGGGCGGGTGCGTCCTAGTTTAACTGGATTTGTATCATCTTGGTTATTATTTGGAATGAAAAGAACCTTGGTTCCAATAGGCAAATGCATAGAGATATTAAGTAGATTAGCGGGTTGCCAGGGTCTGAGGGCAGAAAGGAATGGGGAGTGACAATAGGTACAAGATTCCCTTTAGGGGTGACGAGAGGTCATGGAGTTAGGTAATGGTGATGGTTGCGCAGCCTCATAAATATACTAAGCACCACTGATCTGTGCACTGATCTGTGAAAAGGATGAATTTTATGGTATGTGAATATCTGAAAAAAGAGAAAGAACAAATGAACTTGGGTTCATACTTATCTCCTGGATTAAGTGGCGTGGTTTTGTACTAGATCCTAAGTCCACCCCCATCTGCCTCTAGGGGTCAGATGGCAAGACGACCTGTAGGGGCGCCATTATCCTTTTTGGCAGCATATGGGGAGTTACTTTGACATAACTACCCCAAAGCAGTAGATAAATATTCTTATTGGGATTTCCTTAAAATCAGAAATCAGGTGAGGGTAGGAGGCATAGTCGGAGAGAACTAAAGTAAACAAAAGTAGAGGATGAAGAGAAAGAGCAGAAATCTTGGAGAGCAGTGTGGCATCACTCCTCTTCCCTGGGAGAAAGGGCTGCCCTCATGCTGCCCCTTGTCTGGCCAGGTCTCCTGCCTGTGTCCGATAGTGACTTCTCAGAGGCATGATCTCAGAGCTGCTTTGTCAGGTTGCTGATGCCCTGTGTTCCAGGCTCTCAGGTCTCTGTTGAGAGCTGCAGCCTTCCATAATCCCATCTGCTATGGCAGCCACACAAAGAAGGTCAGGAAGCCCATGACCTTCATTCCCACCCCATGCGAGGGTGCTACTACTTTACCTGTCACTCATTTGGTAGAATATGAGCAATTAAAAGCCAAGGACACCATCTTAACCAAGTCACCAAGGCTTACATCACCAGTAATAAGATGTAGCGACATCATGTCCCCCCTAATATGAGACATGGAAAAGGCACATCTCTTGTGTGGTATTCTGGTCAGATGCATAACTTCAATCAAAAATGAGAGGACTTCACACAAACCCAACTGATGGACATTCTCCAAAATAATTGAAAATGTCAAAGTCATGATAGACAAAGACTGAAGAACAGTCACAGAGAAGACTAAGGAGGTATTACAACTACATGCAATGTGGAATCCTGGATTGGATCAAAGCCTGAGAAAGGACATTAGTGGGGAAACTGGTGAAATCCTAACAAAGTCTGTAG
>NW_007727280.1:74933-79408 GCF_000696425.1 Galeopterus variegatus | reverse complement strand
GTGAGCGGGAACCGGTCTGTATGTGGGATCCGAACCCTTGGCGGGAGCGCCGCCGCGCTTCGCAAGCGGCGCACTACAGCAGTGCGCCACCGGGCCAGCCCTGGACATTCTCCAAAATAATTGAAAATGTCAAAGTCATGATAGACAAAGACTGAAGAACTGTCACAGAGAAGACTAAGGAGGTATTACAACTACATGCAATGTGGAATCCTGGATTAGATCAAAGCCTGAGAAAGGACATTAGTGGGGAAACTGGTGAAATCCTAACAAAGTCTGTAGTTTAGCTAATAGAGTGGTACCGATGTTAATTTCTTAGTTTTGGTATTTGTACCATTTTTGTGTAAGATGTTAACATTATGGAAAGCTAGGTAAAGGGTATACAGAGATGTACTATTTTTGCAACCTTTCTGTAAGTCTAAAATTGTTTTGAAGTTTCAAAGTTGAAAAAAGAAGCCAAGTAAGATGTTAGTATAAGTTTACTCGACACTTGCCTCATATAGGTAAAGCTTTTGTTTTAGTTTGGCCTCTTTATCACAGTAGGGTTGGGTTTATGACTGCTATTTCAAAATTTTTACGAGGGAAAAGAAAAATATGTGAGCCTGCATACTAAAAAGTTAACTTCAGTTAACAGCAGGAATTAGAAACTCCCATAAATACAGTGATTACAAAATTAATTGGAATAATAATGAGAAACTGAGATAAATGTGCTAACATTTTTGACATCACAGTTTTTAATATTTTCCTAGCTCCAGGGCTGGGTTTAAAAGCTTTTAGGGTTGACTTGGAAACATGCATTATCTTCTGATATTTATGTGACTCAATAGATGGACATGAGTAAGCTGGCCTATCTTATCCTAGATTGCAGAATTATTGTGTTAGAACTATATGTTGTAAACTGCAAGGGAAAAATAGTGGTGGCTGCTGTTTTGTGACTGACAAGAAAGAAAATTAACTCATAGCTTATAAGTGGAGGTTATAAAATAAGTGCATATTTATTTGTGTATATTTATAAAATCTTCTTTTGCTATCCTGTTGAGTTTTGATCACACGAAAATCACAAAAACGCAAAAATTCTTGCCATGTGAAGATTATTTGTCATGATTATAAGAGATAATTGTGGCAAAACACAGCAGAGTTTAACATGCAATCTAACTGACTGCATAAAACATGTTTATCTCAGTTCTGCCCCATAAATGAGTTTTAGGGTCATTATACCTTGTACTAATATTGAGCAACTGTTAAGTTGAGTATGAGCTAAAAGCTCTGGACTTTGGTAAGCAAGAGCCCTGGTTCTTGTCTTGGCTTTCTTGTTAACTAGCTAGGGAACCTGCAGTGTTTGTATAATGCTTTAGCATTTAACTCTCATAGACTCCTATTTCCTTTTCTGCAAATAAGAGGGACATTGAATTCAATCAGATTTTATGGACCAGTAAGTTTTCTTTAAAAAACAATTTGTTAGACGTATGTGGGGTGCCCAAATGTTTGTTTTGCCAAGTTAGAAAGCTATCATGAATACAGGGCTATCAAAACTAATTGGGAATGTATGTGTTACATTTCAATACAAAGTTTAAAAAAAAAAAAAACTAATTGGGATAATAATGAGGAACAGAGATAGACCACATTTTTCAAAAACAAGAAAACCCAAACTACCATTTATAGTCACCGCCTCTTCATAAAAGAAAGAATTTTTTAACATCACAAAAGTGGAAAAAATTTAATATCAGAGTAAAGCACAAGCCTTTATACTGAATTCTTTTTAAAGAAATATGATAGGAGATTATTCAAATATATCTTAGTTTTCTGTGGACCAGTGACATTTTTATCATGAACTTATAGTTGAGAATCAAAAATTGATCTGTAAGGCTACTTCTAGCTCTTACGTTCTGGGACTCTATGAGGCTCCTACTATAACACTTTACTGCTATTTCCACCTATGAGGCTCCTACTATAACATTTTACTGCTATTTCCACAACCCTTCAAATCCATTAGAACTTTCTCATAGAAGTAAATAAGTTATAATTTAAGAGCTCATGAAAAATTTGTAATTCTCTCCTACCCATCTGTACTTAAACAGAAATCATAGCGGTTTTTTTTTTCTTCCTCTTTTCTCAGAAGTGCTTAAGAAACAAGCTAATTGTATGATTCCTTTGGAACTTCCTCCAAAAATGGGTGGTAACTGCTACTCTGCACTTCAGTGATGTAAGAATTCATGTGTCTGGCCCACTTTCAGCCAAAAACAAATCTCTAGGAGCTCAGGTTTCATCTGACTCATAACATTGACCAAAAGCCCATGGGCAGGTGGCTTAATTCGGAGGATGAATTCAGAGGGGCTGCCCATTGTTTGATCATTCAGAAATGCCTCTCCTGTGCTGCTGTGCCCTCCAGGAGTTGGCCACTAGTGGAAGAGTCAGCCAGAATTTTATTCATTAACCTGGAAATATCAGGATAGACNTGAGGGTTGCGATCCGTTGCCGGTCACGAAAAAAGACAAAAAGGAAAAAAAAAAAATTGATCTGTAAGGCTACTTCTAGCTCTTACATTCTGGGACTCTATGAGGCTCCTACTATAACATTTTACTGCTATTTCCACAACCCTTCAAATCCATTAGAACTTTCTCATAGAAGTAAATAAGTTATAATTTAAGAGCTCATGAAAAATTTGTAATTCTCTCCTACCCATCTGTACTTAAACAGAAATCATAGCGGGTTTTTTTTCCTTCCTCTTTTCTCAGAAGTGCTTAAGAAACAAGCTAATTATATGATTCCTTTGGAACTTCCTCCAAAAATGGGTGGTAACTGCTACTCTGCACTTCAGTGATGTAAGAATTCATGTGTCTGGCCCACTTTCAGCCAAGAACAAATCTCTAGGAGCTGAGGTTTCATCTGACTCATAACATTGACCAAAAGCCCATGGGCAGGTGGCTTAATTCGGAGGATGAATTCAGAGGGGCTGCCCATCATTTGATCATTCAGAAATGCCTCTCCTGTGCTGCTGTGCCCTCTAGGAGTCGGCCACTAGTGGAAGAGTCAGCCAGAATTTTATTCATTAACCTGGAAATATCAGGATAGACATAACTAGGAGACTTGGCACAGAGGGAAAGCACCGGGGGAGGGGGGTGGCTCCCAGAAGTTTGCCAGGCAGTGAGGAGGAGAAAAGTGTTCTGGATAAAGACGAACAAGCCTGGGCAGGGCAGGAAACAGCAGGACTAACCCCAGGGAAGTGCTGTTTTTCTGAAGCTAAGCATTCAGGGCATGTTTTTGGCAGCAGAAAATGGATGAGCCTGGAGGGGTTGGCTGGAGCCATGTCAGATCTACACCAGGCTCTGTGCCACTGCAAATCCCTGGGTGGCCCTGGATGACCTGGGGATGGCCTAGTGTCTAAGGCCAACCCTTACAGAGCTGACTCACAGTTGTACCTGAGTTCAGTCTCAAACTTTCGGGTATTCAGCCACAACTGGACAGAACCACAAGTTCACTCCCCTGAGACGTGCTGCAAGAACCTGTTAGACCAGCCATACTCCTTTAAGACTTCTGGGAATTGATATGCAATATCTAGAAATTGTGGTTTTGTTGAATTGAGAAAAAGAAGATACTGATTATCCAAGAGATGAGGTAAAGGTTTATGACAATAATAGCTAGTATTTCAAAGAAGACTTTATAAACAATCCATACCACAACCCTGTAAGGTATGTTCTGCTAATTTTTCTTATTTAACAAATGTGGAAACTGTAAAACAAGGAATTTAAGCAACTCGCTGAGGTTCACCCAGTTAACAAGTGATGGAAAGCTGGGATTCGCACATGGGGCTCGGGCTCTTCACTAGACCAGTAGTCTACACACCCTCCAATGCAGTGAGATGTCAAGAAGGCTTGGGGGTGGGGGGAAGGGTAAAAAGGAGAGAGGAAAGAAAGAAAAGTAAATTAATTTCTTAACTATATAGATAGCCAAGATCACCGTATAGTCAAGAAATGGAAAGGAAGCCAAAAATAAAAACAAGCTTTTGACATCTTCTGACAGTTGTAATTCCTCATTTCTTTTGCCACCTTTTGTACATGTAACTCACAGCTTCTTTCACTGTTTTCCTCTATTTCTCCTTCTCTTCAATTTATTTCTACTTTTCTGCAAAGAAAACAGAAAACCAAGTTTATTCAAATTATATTTTTTTAAAAGAGAGAAAGAGGAAGAAAAGGAGGGAGGGAGGAAGGAAGGGGTTTTGCTGAACGTAAAGAGCATGAATTTAAGTGTCTGGCCTAATTAGCCTGACAAGGAGGTGAACATAGAAAAGGAACAACTCCAAGTCAGGCAAAAGTCAGGCAAATGGAAGCTCACAGTTATTCTCTGTGCCCCTCAGTAACCTTGGAAGTCATTGCTCTATTGCTGCATATAATGTTTCATGACACATCCCTTGTCTTGATAGTCTTTGTTTTCTCATCTGCAAAATCTTATGATCATGTTGAAAGTTCACTTTCTTTAAG
>NW_007727280.1:72805-74592 GCF_000696425.1 Galeopterus variegatus | reverse complement strand
TAGTCTTTGTTTTCTCATCTGCAAAATCTTATGATCATGTTGAAAGTTCACTTTCTTTAAGTATGTATGGTGGTCATCTGTTGAGGATGATAGGAAAATCACCTTCAATAGAAAATTCAAAACTATAGTGAAAGAAAAGCTTTACCACTTACTAGGGTAGCTTTCAGCTATCTAGGATTCACTTACGGTGGGGGATGCCAGGTAACAAGTTCATTCCAGACCCTTCTGCTGTCCCTGGCTTTCCCTGGGGCTGCTGCTTGGTTGTGGTGAAGCCCTCAGGAGTCAGCAGTAGAAAACGATCCTTGTAACAACCTTGGTCTTCTTGCATATGAATGGCCTTTAATCCATAAACCAGTTATTTTGCTCACCATCCCAGTCCTCTGCTTTCCACTCCAAATCCTTGTTTGTATGCTTGTTTTTTAAATCTCTCTTCCTAGAGTCATAAAAATTCTTATCAATTTTACTTGGAGCTCCTGCAGAGAAAGGTCTCTATTATCATCATTGTAGCAGAAAAGAAACCAAGTACCAAGAAACAAAAGTACCAAGAACTCCTTATCTACACCCAGAGTCACAAGAACAGGTAACTAAACCATGTCTGAAAAAGTGGGTCGTGCAGGAGAATATGTGGTTCATTGGGGGAATTCAGGGCATCATTTTAATCAGGAGGCCCTTTATCAGATTGTCTACATTCCTTGAATTCTGTGTGGGTTTGTGCAGATGTTTAATCTGACAAATTACAATTTCTGTAGTTTCATTTTATCAGACTTCTATTGACTTTCAGCCAAGCCTGTAGGGTTGCTTCAAAGATTGTATCTTTCCATGATACAAAGATGTTTTAATAGTTCCCCCACCCCCTCCCCCTTTTGTGACTCTTAATTTATACTTATATTTGTTTTTCAACTCCTTGGTTTTGTTTGCCCTTCGTAAAAGCTTTAACCTGAACTATTCTTGAGAGAAATGCTGATGTAGATCTAAACTTTGGGGGCATTTTTCACCCTGGCTACAGACAACTCAGTAAATAATTTTATAGGTGATGGGAAAATCCATTTCATGGGAATATAGCACCTTCTATTTTACTTTTTTTTTTTCAAAAGATGACCAGTAAGGGGACCTTAACCCTTGACTTGGTGTTGTCAGCACCACATTCTCCCAAGTGAGCCATGGGCCGGCCCGAGCACCTTCTATTTTACGGTAACTGTAATACTGCAACCATGGTACTCAGTAAAAGGAGACATGGGGCTGCCCAGTTAGCTCACTCGGTAGAGTGTGGTATGGATAACTTCCCACTGTGGGTGGGTGTTTGGGGAGGGGTGAAGCCCTATTGCCCATTTTGTTTGTTACCTGCTTGCTTGCTCACATAGGAAGGAAAGGGATACCATGGCACAAAGTTACAGGGAGCCAAAGCAAACAAAATATGATGAAGTCCCCTCCTGTCGCACCCTTAGAGCCCCCATTCAGACTTCTACCCAGACAGGGCCACAAACCTCTGGCAGTCTTGGCAGCCTGTTTTGCTCCTGCCTTTCTTCCTGTTGGAAATTTTTGGGGGGCAAAAAGATGTCTTCAGCTCTTTCAGCCAGGAAAGCACAGAAGACAACAGCCTTTACTATGTGGCTTCTTCATTCTCCCCCTTTCTCTGCTCTCCTAAATATTAAAAGCTGTCCTTTTCCCAAAGCCCAGTGGAAAAGTGTGGAAGAGCCTCAGTAAGCATTGGGATATCTGAAGCTTTTGAAAGGGCCTATTCAAGTAATTTAAAGTCATCCCCATTTCTCCCACTGGAAATTCCTACC
>NW_007727280.1:62860-72235 GCF_000696425.1 Galeopterus variegatus | reverse complement strand
TGAAAGGGCCTATTCAAGTAATTTAAAGTCATCCCCATTTCTCCCACTGGAAATTCCTACCATCTTGTCAGCTCCTAACGTAAGCAAACAATATCCCTTGTGTGTTGTTAGGCCAGAAGACACCAGCATCTTTGCTCTTCTGCTTGGAAAAAAATAGAAAAGAAAAATATTTTTGAATAAAAGAATAGAATCCATCATTTAGCTTCTAAAGCTTCTCCTCCGGGTGAAATTCCAGGCACTGCAGAGTCAGCAGTGGTGTTTTGAGCCCATGGTTCTTGCTCACATGTGCTTCTTTCCTGGCCCATGGTGGCAGGCAGCACCAACGGAAACCTCTGCAACGCTGAGAGCTCATTTTACCCACAGTCCAGGGGCAAAGTTTGCAGCTGAGCTGTCAGGCTGGGTTTGCATGTCAGCAGTTAGTTTAGCTTTGCTTCTTACTTTAAAAAAAAAAAATGCTGCCCATAAAGCGTTTGCTCCTCCGTAGTACAGGAGTACACTCTCATTTGGGTATCTTAAGGGCCTCTTAAGTGTGTTTGTTGTGTTTATTGTCGTCAGGGCTGTCTCTGTAGTTTCCCACGAGTGGAACTCCTAGAAGCCATTTATCAGAAAGGACAGGTATATAATGAGTGTCCAGAGATAGGGAACTCTCTGGTGTCAGGTCCCTGTGCCTTCATGTCAGGCAGCTAGCTTCGGGACCTGATTCCAGTGTCCTGCCCCCTGGCAACAAGAGGAACCAGTTCCTGCTGCCCTGCTCAGGTACTAAACCAGCTAAATGTGAGCAGGTGAGAAAACCCAGTCCTTCTGTTTCCCCAGGGATGAACTCATTCCCAGAGCTGTAAATATTACATTTCACACTTTCACCTTACAGAACCGTGAGACAGGAGGTGAGCTGGGCAGCCTGCCCAGCAGGATACTGCCCTGGATACAACACAGTGGTACTGAGGAGCTGTCTTTAAAGACATTTGTAACATGGAGCTTTTCTTCTTTTAATTTTGCTGCTCTTTATTTATAGTAGTAAATGAGGAATTAAGAAGGCAGAGAGGAATGCTTTGACTAGGTCTTTTGCCTCTTGCAATAATAGTAGTAAAGTACTCTCTTACTCTTTTCCTTGAGAAAAGATGCCTTTTTATTAAAAGTTACCCGATCCACTCCGCCCCAGTGCATGTGTTCACCTGTGTCTGCTGCTCTCAGTTTTTGAAAGCTCAATCTAAAATGACATGAAAGCAACCCCATTTTGACGAAATTAGAATTCTGGTAGGAAAGGTTTACCACGAGGCTGTGGAGAGAGTCCAGCAAGACTTTTGTATTTTATTTCAACCTCTCTCAGTTCAACCTACAACTTGGTAGATGTTATAATTACTTCCCTAGGGTAGGTCTGTGTCTCTGCCCTAGAGAAATAACATATTCCAAAGTAGTCTCCTGGTTCAAATGAAGACTTTTGATCTTTATGTATTAGCATTTGGGTTTTAATCTTTCTGGAGATCCTGTCAGAAAACTCCTTCAGATTTTATGTAATTCTTTTTTGTGTGTATGTGTAGCAGTGCACTACAGGATCCAAACCCTTGACCTTGGTGTTACAACACCATGCTCTAACCAACTGAACTAATCAGCCAGCCAAGATTTTATGTAATTCTAAAATATTGGACGTAGTATTTATCTCAGGCATCCATCGATATGCTTCCTCTTTCCTTTTCACCCCACCCTGCATATCATTAGTCATAGAGTCCTGCTGCTTTTTAACTCCTAAGTATTTCTCAAACCTGTGTCCTCAGTATGTATTATTGATGACATGAATCCATCTTCATAGTCACCATCCTAGTTTAAGCTATCTTCCTTTGCTAGATCAGTGGCTGGCTTATATTATGAACTTCATAAATTGGGATCAAAGAATAAATGAATTTGACAGTCACTCTCTGAAAAAAAATTTTTCTTAAGATCTATCTTCCATCTGGTTAGTAAAGGTATCTATCTAAAATGCAAATCTTACTTTGTTAGTGTCCAGCTTAGAAACCTTTTAGATGGCTCCCAGGCCCGACACCAGCTGCCACCCTGGCCCGTCTCTCACTGTGCCTCACTCACACCCCACCATTTATCTGTAACACCCCCCATCCCCCAGTGCCCTCCCCAGTCTACAGGGACCACTCAATGCCCCCTTTTATGCTGCATCAACTCCTCCTCTTCCTTCGAGACTCATACTTTCTCCTTGTATATCTTTCCCCACTTCCTGGAAACAATAGAGTTCTTTCTTCCTCATGGTTTTGACCTAAGCCATTTAGAGCTCATCACATGCCCAGGCTCCTCTGTCTGCTCCTCCACAAGTCTTACCCTCAGACCATCTATCAGGATTTAGTTGTGGATCCAAAGTAGGGAGCTTCCGGCTTGGTCTCTTTGGGTTGAAGCTAGAAAACCAGTCTATTCTAAACATAAAGTGAAACCAAGTGAGAGCCAATCTGTACCTCCTAGGAACAGCTTCTGTATCCTTTCCTCCCACAGCCAGTCTCTCTCCACTCTTCCCACTTTACATTTGTTTTAAACACAGTCTTATTAATGCAGTACTGTGTGAAAACTGGGATCCAGAAAACCAGACACAGGTCTCAGCTTTGCTCCTTACCAGCTATGCCCTCAAGTCGTCATCAGCCAAATCTGTAAAATCTGATTACTTGAGGGTTGCATTAGTTGAACTCTGATGTCCTGTCCATTGCTACACTCTGATTCAAAGCGCATGCAGAACCTCTAACCCAGGGCCAGCCCGTGGCTCGCTTGGGAGAGTGTGGTGCTGATAACACCAAGGCCATGGGTTCGGATCCCTATATAGGGATGGCCGGTTAGCTCACTTGGGAGAGCGTGGTGCTGACAACACCAAGTCAAGGGTTAAGATCCTCTTACCGGTCATCTTTTTTTTTTTAAAAAAAAAGAACCTCTAACCCAGATTTTCTTAACCAGGGCCCTTGTGTGTCTGGGAGGATGATGAAAGAACTTCAAGGCGTTCATGAGCTCCTGGAATTCTGTTGTTAAACCCTGTGTGACTTGGTCATGTCATCTTGGTCCACTGATGAGTTTTCTTATCTTTTTTCCTCTCTCCAGGTAATGATAGTCTATGGTTGCCCTACTTTGTATTATAATACATAAAGACAGTCATCATTTTTGAGAATAGCAATAGTGTTTTCCTTTTTTGTGATCTTCAGGGTGGGTTTGTCTTTTGGTTTTGTTTTCTTTCATTTTGTTTGCTAATTTATCACCATTGAGTTACCTGAATGGACCTAGAAGGCTGGCTAGAGGAGAAAGATGGCACCTCAAGAAGAAAAGCCAGACCTGGGCATCAGTGTGAAGAGTGCAGAGCAGGCAGGCACACTGGGGCCACTCTGTAAGTGGAAAGCCCGAGCACCGGGTTCTGGATGCTGCCCACACAGCGCTGCAGTTCTGCACTATTTTTTTTTTTTTTTGTGGCTGGCCAGTATGGGGATCTGAACCCATGACCTTAGTGTTATCAATACTGTGCTCTAATGCTCTAATCACCTGAGCTAACCAGTTAGCCCCAGCTTTGCAGTTCTGGAGATGAGCTCCTCCAGCTCCGGGTCTGCCCTCCCTGACCCTCCATTTCTTCTGTTCCCATTCTCCATCATCATGTGATAGCAAGTACCCACTATGTGCCAGGTACTGTGCCAGCCCTGGGGAAGCAATGTTGAACAAAATAGATAAGCTCTGCCTGCATGGAGAACACACAGCCATGTGCATAGCACGGGTCCTGACTTCAAAGAAGTAGGGCTACAGTTAAGAAATGCTGGAATAACACTAATAAAATTAAACTTTTTTTTTTTTTTTTTTTTGTCCTTTTTTGTGACCGGCTGCACCGCACTCAGCCAGTGAGCGCACCGGCCATCCCTATATAGGATCCGAACCCAAGGCGGGAGCGCTGCTGCACTCACAGCGCTGCACTCTCCCGAGTGTGCCACGGGCTCAGCCCAAAATTAAACTTCTGATGTTGGATCTTATGAAATGTTATTGACCCTAGGGCTATTTATACTATGACAGGTCCCTCCTAAACAGTATTCAAGGAGATTCAATATAGAAACTCTAAAGACCTCTCCTGGTTGCAGTGGTACAGTCCAAGGGGTGCATTACTGAATCCCTCTCTATGAAATGATCCCAAGAACAGTTTGATGTGCCTCCAGAATAATTCCCAGAGCTACTCATGTTCCCTGCTAGAAAACACATCACTGTTATGAGATTGGCAAACATGAGCTGGCATGGTGGAAATTTGGCAGAAAGAAAGCTCAGAAATTAGCACTTGGCCAGGCTGTGTGTAATTCCTGTGAAAATTGCAGGCTCACATTCAGTGGATTTGACAGAAGGGGAGTTATTTGCTACAGTTCTGACCACCACCCTCTGAGAGCTGATTTTACATCTACCTCTCCCTGACCCTGGGTCTGGATAGGGTCTGGCTGTAGTTCATTCCTGGTGCATAGCAGTCCTTAGAGGTCACCCCATTCTGATGGAGCTGAGTGGTAACTGTGGGCTTTGAATAATGGGCCTGAGGCTGACTCATGTCAGTTCCCACAGCAGACTTGTGTTCAGTTCAGCTAATACTTATAGAGTGCCTGCTGATTGCTATCTGTTCCTGAGGCACTGGACATACATAGAAAGAGGATAGAACACTATCTCTGCCCTTTAGAAGCTCACAGGAAGTGGGAGAATCTAATGTGATCAGAGCAGTGGCAGAGATAATGTCTCTGGGATAAAGGAATGTAGAGGCGAGGTAGGAGGAGGTTTTCTCAGATCACCCTGAGCTGTGAGAAACTTCTCAGTGTCTTAGGAGGATCTAGCAACAAGAAAAGTAAAAGTACCAAAGCACAGAATGCTCAGAGGCGTGGGGCGGAGGTTGGGGGAGGACTGTTACACCACAAAGCTGGGCAGGACGGAGACTAGGATCAAAATTTAAGGCAGCAGCCACTCTTGAGTCATGCAAGTGCAGGGTCAGCACCTGAGAGTGCATGTCTCCTGAAATTTTGCACCCTAAGCACCTTGTTGTCTAGCCCTGCAGTTTGGTGTAGTCATGACTGGCCTTCTATGCCATACAAGGAGCCAGGATTTTATGTTTAGATCATGGAGGACTTTGAAGCATTTTAAGCCAGAGCACCAACCTGGAAAGATTGGCATTTTAGAAATAGCACCCCAGCAACTGTTGGGGCGGGGCTTGGTTGGAGACAGAGACAAGTTGAGGGGCTATTTTAATAGTCCAAGTGACAGATGAGGGGGACCTAAACTGGGGGTCAGGTGGAAGAATGTAGTTTTATTATATTTAGGAGGTAAAAATCAGGAGGCCATGCCCGGATGGATAGCTCAGTTGTTTAAAGCACAGTGTTCTAACACCAAGGTCAAAGGTTTGGATCCCTGTACCTGCCAGCTTTCAAAAAAAAAAAAAAAAAAAAAAAAACCAGGAGGCCCGAATTGAATGTAGCAGATGAGGAAACAGGAAGGCTGGATGACTCCCTGGTTTCTAGTGCAGCTCCTGGGCAGTAGAGATGGAGATAAGTGAGCAGGGGAGGAGGAGGAGCTGGCATGGGGGTAGGAGCGGGCCTAGGGGGGACCCAGGAGAACTATGGAATTGGTCTTGAAAATATTTGAGGTTAAGTTACCTGTGGGGCATGCAGGTGGAGAGGTCCAACAAGCAGATGCGCTGGTGAGTATGATGTTAGGAGAGAACTGAGAGCTGGAGATACAAATCAGCTTGTACTTTGGAGGTTAGGCCACGTGGATTTCCCAGGAAGGAAACACAGATTAAGGAGAGCAGTGATCTGAAGACCAAACCCAGGGGAGCCCTAGGGAGTCATCGCCAATATATAAGGTGCGAGAAAGGCCCACAGTAAAGGCGCTAAGGGAGAGTGTCTGGGTAGAAGGCAAAGAAGGAGAGGAGGTGTCTGGAAGTCTTGGAGTGACCAACACTGTCAGTACTACAGAGAAGTCAAGTTGGAGGAGACCTGGGAAACATGCATGTCTGTAATCGTCATTACTGCTAACTCCATTTAACAGAGTGGTCAGGGCAGAAGCCAGATTGTGACAGTTTGAGGAGTGACAGGAAGTGAGGAGCAAGTCAGGGAGTATAAGCCATTGAGTGGTTTCCACTTAAGGCAACTTTCATGAATACAGAATCCTGGGCCCACCCCAGAGATTCTGATTCATTTGCTTTAGCAGGGGGCCTGGGAACCTGTCCATCCCAAAGCTGCCTAAGTGAGCTCATGGAAGGGATAGTGTTGAAAACACTTTCAACAAGCTGTGAAAGGAAGAAAAGGCGCCTCCATGAGGTAGGAATGTGAGGTCAAGTAAGAGGTTTTTGGGGGGAGCTGAGTCAGGACAAGTAAAAGGGTTGTCAGAGGGCACTGGGAATCCCGTTGAAGATGGAGACCATGACGTTGTGGTGACCTTATTCAGTGCTTCTGCGGGTTTTCTCCAGTTTTTCTCAGCAGCATGGAGTTGGGAGCAGAGAAGATGGATCGTGAGATGATCCAAAGTTGGAGTTTTGTCATATAGGAGGGGCACGAGGACAGGGTGTAAGGCAGATCAGTGAGTGTCACTACACAAGTGGCTCAGGTCATAGATAATGGCCCCAGGTAGGTAGTGCAGGGCGTGAGGGGCATGAAGGGCACAATGGCAGGGGGTGCTGAAGACAGGGAGGGCCTGGCAGTCTCAGGAGCAAGAGCAGGAGGCTGCAGAGGGACAGTGGGCAACTGAAGGGTGAATTTTCTGCTGGATAGCAAATCCCCAGATGCCATCCTGATGGGGATCTAAGATGGAAAAACACCCTGTCACAAAAATGCCTTGCGTTGGCCTAAACATGAAGTGTAAAATTGCCTTTTCACCTGAAAATGACCTGCAGCTCAGTGTAGCATTTCATGCCTCAGATGTCACGTAACATCCAAAAGCGATACCTTCCCCCATTGCAAATCGAATTTAAAATCAGGAAATGCTCAGTGGAAAGAAAAAAAAAAACCCAGCAATAGAATAAAGCCACAAACCCCAATGCACCAGCAGAGGAAAGGAAAAAAAAACTTCAAAATAGACAAGCTTTGAGACTGTGTGATCAATGAAAATTCATAAAAATGTACCTTAAAAAAAAAATTCCAAGGTGCTTTACTTGCCAACCCCTGGAATGAAGTAAAAATTCCCACCCAGGGTGTTACTTTTAATTAACATTCTCTTTATGTTGTTTCCTAAAATAACAACAGGCATTCTAGAGATGATTTACCAAGATGGCTTAATTAGATGTCAGATGAGTACCTGTGCCCACGAGCCCCATTACCACAGGCTTCCTTATGCAAATTTAACTGACTGTTCTGAACCTGACTAGATAAAGAAAGTGACATAATTGGAGCATCTGGGCTAGAATCACAGCTGGGTTGTCCCCATGGAGACCAGACTCCAGCTCTGAGCTCTGCCTGTTGCCCCAAGCATTTCTGCCCTCTCTTGTTTTCAGAGGTGAATGCAGCCGTCCATCTGAGCCTGGGTCTCCCTTAGATGATCGCCACTTTTTCATGCTTTTCATCTTTCGTGTGCACACAAATCACCTGGGGAGCTTGCTAAAAATGCAGTTTCAGACTCAGTGGTCTGGGGTGTTTCTCACAAGCCTCCAGGTGATGCATGTGCTCATGGTCCTCATCCAGCTTTGAAAAATAGCTCCAACTAGCCTCAAGTGACCATTGCTGCTTTTTCCCCTTATAGCACCTATTTTTCCCCTCTTGCTTCCCATCCCAGTTACCCTAAGTCCTCCAGCTGCCCCTTAGCTACCTTTATTCCTTCTTCCAACACTTCACACTTCCAGACCTCCCTCATCAAAAGCCGTTTTCTATAGGTCATTCTGCAAAGAGCCTCTTTCAGATAATGGCCTTCCTGGATAAGACAAGCCAGAATTTTTATTTTAAAAAAGAAAGAGAAAAGAAATAACCAAGATATATCAGTGTGTCTCCAAAGGGAACAACCTGCTTTGTTATTTTTGTCACATCGGTCAATGGACCTGCAGCCCTGGGATGTCATGGTTGGAAAGGACCTTATCTTCTCCAGCCACTACCCACTTGTCCAGTATTTGAATCCCAGACCTTTGGGCTCTGCCAACACTTGGGTGCCTCTAGGACAGGATGCTCACTGTTGTCCACCCTGGGTCGACATGTCAGAAAGGCCTTCCTGATATTGAGCTGAAATCCATCTATTTAGAACTGACCCCTACTCGGCCCAGTTCCAGGCCTTGGATCCCTACAGGGCAGGCTTTAGAAGGCAGCTGTCATGTCCCCCCTGGGTCTCTTCCTCAGAAAGAACATCCCAGGTCCTTTGGCTATCTTCACATGCCATGGTTTGGCCACTCTGGTCATTCTCTTCTAATCCTGCTTCTGTGTCTGTTTAGGCCTCTTTGCTGATATACCCACACTCAAAAAAGTAGCCCAGGCCTGTTACCTCCTCATTACAGACTGTACTTATTTGGCTCCTATTGAACTTTTTGCCAACCTACATCCTTAAAATTATTTTCACACATACTGTGGCTCAGCTACATCTCTCCCTAGTCATTAATAAGTATAACAGGCTGCCCCATTGGCAGTGTTCTAACACCAACATCAGGGGTTCAGCTCCCCATACTGGCCAGCCACCAAAAAACCCAGAACAGTAATAAGTATAATAATATTTAACATTTATGAGAGTTAGTATAGCATGATAGTTAAGAATATGGACTCTGGAATGAGACTGCCTGGGTGAGAAGCACTATGCCAAATACTGTGTCAGCTATCACCATCACCACTATCACCATCACCACTACCATCACCACCACTACCATCACCACCATCACCACCATCATCATCACCACCACCATCACCACCACCATCACCATCACCACTACCATCACCACCATCATCATCACCACCACCATCACCACCATCATCATCACCACCACCACCACCACCATCATTATCATCTCACTACCACCACCATCATCACCACTTTTATCACCACCACCACCCAAATCACCACCACCACCACCACCACCGCCACCACTACCATTGCNGTATAGCATGATAGTTAAGAATATGGACTCTGGAATGAGACTGCCTGGGTGAGAAGCACTATGCCAAATACTGTGTCAGCTATCACCATCACCACTATCACCATCACCACTACCATCACCACCACTACCATCACCACCATCACCACCATCATCATCACCACCACCATCACCACCACCATCACCATCACCACTACCATCATCATCACCACCACCACCACCACCATCATTATCACCACCACCACCACCACCATCACCACCATCACCACCATCATCATCACCACCACCATCACCACCATCATCACCACCATCATCACCATCATCATCACCAC
>NW_007727280.1:37286-62103 GCF_000696425.1 Galeopterus variegatus | reverse complement strand
ATGACCATCACCACCACCACCACCATCACCACCATCATCACCATCACCACCACCACCACCATCACCACCATCACCACCATCATTATCACCACCACCATCACCACCATCACCATATCATCATTATCACCACCACCATCACCACCATCATCACCACCATCATCACCATCATCATCACCACCACCACCACCACCATCGTCATTATCGTCATCATCATCACCATCACTGCCATCATCATCATCATCATCACTGTGCTAATCACTTTATACGAACTGATTTAATCCTCATGAGAACTTCATGACATAGATGCTATTATTATCCCAATTTTACAAGTGAGGAAATGGGACCTCAAAAGATTATGTTTTGTGCCGAAGGTTACATTTCCAATCTATATCTAGGCAGTATCCTTGGATGATTGGTTTTGTTTGCTTTTGTTTTTGACATGAATGCAAGATCATATCTGTTCCTGCTATAAATTTCATCTTGTAGTCAGCACTTACATTAGTCCGTTTCTGTTGCTTATAACAGAACACCTAAACTTGAATAATTTATAAGAAAACAAAATTTATTTCTTACAATTTGAAGGCTGGGAAGTCCACAGTCCAGGGGGCACATCTGGTGAGGGCCTTCTTCTTACTGGGAGCTCTCCATAGCAACACAGGGTATTATCATACCCTGCATACATGGTGAGAATGGGCTGAGGAAGACTGAGCTAACCTCCTCACCTGCTTTCCTTTTAAAGCCATCAGAGCCATTCCCATTGTTGCATGCATGACGGATCACCATATCATCATTATCACCACCACCATCACCACCATCATCACCACCATCATCACCATCATCATCACCATCACCACCACCACCACCACCATCATCATTATCGTCATCATCATCACCATCACTGCCATCATCATCATCATCACTGTGCTAATCACTTTATACGAACTGATTTAATCCTCATGAGAACTTCATGACATAGATGCTATTATTATCCCAATTTTACAAGTGAGGAAATGGGACCTCAAAAGATTATGTTTTGTGCCGAAGGTTACATTTCCAATCTATATCTAGGCAGTATCCTTTGGATGATTGGTTTTGTTTGCTTTTGTTTTTGACATGAATGCAAGATCATATCTGTTCCTGCTATAAATTTCATCTTGTAGTCAGCACTTACATTAGTCCGTTTCTGTTGCTTATAACAGAACACCTAAACTTGAATAATTTATAAGAAAACAAAATTTATTTCTTACAATTTGAAGGCTGGGAAGTCCACAGTCCAGGGGGCACATCTGGTGAGGGCCTTCTTCTTACTGGGAGCTCTCCATAGCAACACAGGGTATTATCATACCCTGCATACATGGTGAGAATGGGCTGAGGAAGACTGAGCTAACCTCCTCACCTGCTTTCCTTTTAAAGCCATCAGAGCCATTCCCATTGTTGCATGCATGACGGATCAATCTGTTCAGGAGAGCATAATCTTCACAATCCAATCATCTCTCAGAGGCCCCATCTTTCAATTACTATTGTAGGATTTCCCACCATCATAGCACTGTTACAATGAGGATTAAAACATTTCCAACATACGAACTTTTGGGGGACCCATCTGACCCATAGCTGCACTTTACTCTTACTTCACACTGTCTTTCGGATTCCTGGTTCTTTCATTCCAAGTGAATCTGCCTGCCAGCTTCATGCTGTCTGTCACCATTTGAGAAGAATACCTTCTGTGTCTTCATCTAGACCATCCACAGGTTAGAGGCTGCCTGGCAATTTTCTACAGATTCTGCTTACTGAAGCCCAGCAGCTGCACGTCTCCCAAGGCTCCCTGAGCCTCCAGCCTCCTAACACACTCACAGAAGCCTAGCGGGTGTGACAGGGCATGATTTGTATTTGAACATGTTTGTATTTGGTTCCTGGTGAACATGCTTCCTCCTCTCTGTCAGATCTCCATTCCAGAATCCTTCCCAGGATAGGCCACAGCTTCCAAGTTTATAGTGTGTGAAATCAGCCCTCTGGGCAGGGCTAGATGCAAGGAACAATAGAATGCAGGGTCAACAGAACACATGTCCCAAAGAGGAGTACAACCAATTAATTTCTATAGATAGTTAGATCTCAGAGGCTGTCCCTGGGTTCCAAGGCTCCCTGCCTCTGACCGCAGCAGTGCAAACGCAAGCCTTCTGTGTTCCAAGTAAACCATAGGAGGCTGAGCAGCCAGGGTGCCAACATTTCTTTTTTTTTTTTCCTTTTTGTCTTTTTTCGTGACCGGCAACGGATCGCAACCCTCAGTGTCGCGCCCGTACCGGACCGGGACCGGCATCGGGATCGCAATCCTCGGTGTCGCGCTCCGCACCTCGCTCAGCCAGTGAGTGGTAACTGGTCTGTATGTGGGATCTGAACCCTCGGCGGGAGCGCTACCGTGCTCCCAAGCGGCGCACTGTAGCAGTGCGCCACCGGGCCAGCCCCCCAACATTTCTATAAAGCAGCTTGGGGCAGCAGTCTCATCAGAAGGGAAGCTGGTGTTGGCCTTGAATTTTTAGATTATTTGTTTATGTGGGACCATTTGCAAGGAGTAAAGGCATTTCTGGGTACTGTCCCTGTGCCAACTGACCAGAAAGGCTGAACTGATTTCTCTCCTCTCTCCTTTCCTGGTTCTGCTCTCTGACCCCAGGCAATTAACATAATCTAGCTATGTTCAATTACCCATCCTTTCCACATTGTCTACCACCTGCTCCTGGTGCTCCTCTTGGCTTCCTGTGAACCATGATTGTGAAAGCCTTGTGATTCTTTTTTTTTTTTTTGGTGGCTGGCTGGTCTGGGGATTCGAACCCTGTTACCTTGGTGTTATAAGGCTGTGCTATAGCCAACTGTGTGAGAGCCTTGTGAATCTTAGAGGAGAGCAGGAGGCCCTGGGTCTGCCACCAGCCTAGACTCCCTAACCACACCATTGTCACTGAGCTGCCTGAGCTGCTGTGAAGCAGCAATGCAAGCACCTGGGGCAACTCTTCCACACCAGTGCGTTCCCGCTATGAAATCATCATGCAAACTTGAGCACCATCTCTCGGTGTGGTCAGGCAGAAGGGCTGTGCCTCTCACGCTAGAGCAGTTAGCCACCATCGGCAGACTGAGCCTGGTGGAAGATCCAGGAGGATTCAGGGAAGGCTTTCTTGGTTCTCAGAGCAGCATGCAGTCCAAACAGTGCACCTGCTTTTGGGCAGTGGGAACCTCACATGTCACGAAAACTGATGGGGCAGACAAGGGAGCTCCAGCCAGAAATGGAAAGTACCTCCAACCTTAATGAAGTGAGTCCTTGGTATGACCTTGACCTTTTACAGTGCTGATTCTGACACATTATCATTAGGAAAACACAGTGGTTTAGGGAGAGACTCAAACACTGACTGCCTGGGCTAAAATCTTTACCAGCTCTGTGATCTTGGACAGTCTAAATTCTGCAAGCCTCATGTATAAAGTGAAGATAATAATTGGACCTACCTCCTTGGTTGTGAAGATTAAATGAAGAGGTAATATATATAAGGTATTAAGAATACATATAAAGTTCCTGACATTTAGCAAGAGCTTTGTAAGTATTAACTATTATTATCATTATCATCATCATCATTATAGGCACCATTTACTAAGTGTTTAATATGTACCAGACACCGGGCTAAACATGTACGTGCATTAGCTTATTGAACTTCACTTTGAGATAGGTGTTAACCTTGTGCTTCAGTTGAGGAAACTGAAAACTAGAGAGGTTAAGTAACCTGCACAGAGTTAAACAAGTAAGTAATTGGTGGGGTCAAAATCTGGAATCACGTTTCTGACTCCAAAGTCAGGCTGTTCTTGCCCTGTGCTACAGTCCACAATAACAGCTGTCTCACTGAGTACTTCCTACGTGCGGGGTTGGGTGCTAAGCACTTTGCATGTCTTATCTCATTTAATCTTTGTAATCCTATGAGGTAGATTCTGTTGTTATCCCCATTTTGCAGATGAGAAAACCAAGGTTCAGAGAAGCTAAGCAACCTCCACAAATTTTTACAGCAAAGAAAGGATTTAAATCCAGGCCTACCCAACTCTAAAATCCATTCTGTTGAGTTTGACTGTAAACTGGTGAACAGGGTGCTCCTAGAAGGCTGATAACAGTAACGGGTGACTGTGACTTCTGATACTCACCTAAACCCAGGGGTACACAGTTTACCCAGTCAGCCCCATTTTCTGAGCTACCATGAGGGGCAATTTCCACTTTGTTTCTGTGCCTTTCACATGTCAGCTTTTTGTACATCCTGCAAGAATATGGAAGAATCATAAACATTTCAGGAGGAGGCCCTGATGTGTTATGCAAAGTCTTTGCCGCACTGCTATAGGTAGAATCTGCCGGTATACTCCCAGGCTGCTTTCCTTAACCAAACACCTGAGGTTGTGTGACTGCAACATTCCAAGTATGCATTTCAGCATCAGATCATGAGAAGGCAACTTGTTTTGTGTTGAGTGGCAGTATAGGCAGAATATGTTCTCCAGCCTGTAGATCAGGAATTTGTAACCAGGGGTGTGTGGCTGGGCTTCAGAGGTTCCAGGAACATTCTGTATGTGTGTGTGTATTTTACTGGAGAGAGAGCACATAACTTTTATAATATTCTCAAAGGAGCTCATGACTCAGAAAATAGTTTAAAACCTTTTTTCTAGATTGTAAAATCACTAAAAGAGAAAGCTCCAAAAACCACAACAAGGGGGCCGGCCTGTGGCTCACTCGGGAGAGTGCGGTGCTGATAACACCAAGGCCACGGGTTCGGATCCCATATAGGGATGGCCGGTTTGCTCACTGGGTGAGCGTGGTGCTGACAACACCAAGTCAAGGGTTAAGATCCCCTTACCGGTCATCTTTAAAAAAAAAAAACACAACAAAAAAGAAACCCTGAGTACCCTTTAATGAAATGGCCGTGCTCCCTGGAGACAGGAAAACACCTTCCTTTAGCATTAATGATTTATGCTATAACTAATACCTGTTCTCTGTATCAAGGGAGTGTGTGTGTGTGTGTGTGTGTGTGTGTGTGTGTAAAAGAGAGATCGCTAACTATGTGTCAGATAGATACCAATAAGAGGGCTTCAAAAAGTTCGTGGAAAAATAGAATTAAAAGATAATGCAAATCTTTCTGTGAACTTTTTTTTTAAAGAGTAGTCAAGTGCACTAGTGAGGAGAAAAGAGCAGAAAGAGTTCTATCTGTAACTGACTATGAACAATCAATTAAAATAACCACTCTCCATGAACTTTTTGAAAACCCCTCGTATTAGCTCTATTTTCTAAGTGGGAAAATTGAATCCTGCAGAGGTGTAGGAACTAACCCTAGGTCAGTTAGTAAGTCTGTCTAAATCCCAAGATATCTTACATAGATTTGTAAAGCAAAATACAGTACAAATCATAGAAACAATTATCATATAACACACTTAATATTTTTTTAAATATTTCTTTTTTAAGGGAGAAAAAAATTATTGGAGAAAATTTCTTTCCCACCCCTCCCCCCAGATTTTTCTAGAAAGCCTATGCCTGATTTTCTTATCCTTTCTTTTCTCTTTTCTTTCTTAAAATAGTTCTTAATGGGCCGGCCCAGTGGCACACTGGAGAGTGCGCCACTTGGGAGTGCGGCAGCGCTCCCGCCGAGGGTTCGGATCCCATGTGGTGACCGGTTCCCCGCTCACTGGCTGAGCGCGGTGCAGGCGCAACACCTAGGGTTGCAATCCCGTTGCCGGTCCCCGGTACGGGCGCGACACCGAGGGTTGCGATTCCGTTACCAGACAGTAAAAAAAAGACAAAAAGGAAAAAAAAATAGTTCTTAATTGTTATTATAAATAGGACTTACCTGTGCTAAGGAATGTCCGGCAGGACGACGGTTTTATCCCTGCACTTACATACTGGGCTGTGTGAAGATGAGACAGAAAGGGCATCTGCCAGGAAGCGGGGTCTAAAAATGAATGAACGTGGAGGTTCGATGACTTTCGCAGTGACCATCTGTTCCTCTTCTCAAAGCCAGGCCAGGAAAAGAGCTATTTCAGATCATGGGAAATTAAAAGCTTTGAATTAAAATTCACCCCGGGTGTATTTTCTCAGTGAGACACTATGAGAGTGTTCATGCCCAGATGTTACAAAAAAACATTTCACTGTAGTCAATATTTGATCTTTTGCCCACAAAAGATCAATTAAGTCAGAGCTAGGAACCAATAGGATATGTATAATATAAATGTCTGGCCTTTGCCCCAAATACTACTTCACAGGTGGCAGGAGGCCATTCCCGTGCTTGACCTCTCCTGCGCTTTGTCCCATTAGCCAATTCTGACCCATCCTCTGAGATTAGGCTCCTGTCACACCTTTGGAGAACCTTTCCTGACCCCCATGGCTGAGTTAGGTGCTGCTTCTCCTTGTTCCACCAGAGCCTTATGAATGCCACTCCCATTGTGTTTGTCACGCTCTTTTGTTAAGTTTTTATCTTTTTTTTTTTTAAAGATGACTGGTAAGGGGATCTTAACCCTTGACTTGGTGTTGTCAGCACCACGCTCACCCAGTGAGCTAACCGGCCATCCCTATGTAGGATCTGAACCTGGGGCCTTGCTGTTATCAGCACCACACTCTCCCTAGTGAGCCACGGGCCAGCCCAAGTTTTTATCTTTTTAATCTCTCTCTTCCACCAAATTCTAGGCTTTCTGAGGTCAGTTTAATGTCTGGTACAAAGAAGATGCTAAAAAATTGGTGTACTTGCTGTTATCAGCACCACACTCTCCCTAGTGAGCCACGGGCCAGCCCAAGTTTTTATCTTTATAATCTCTCTCTTCCACCAAATTCTAGGCTTTCTGAGGTCAGTTTAATGTCTGGTACAAAGAAGATGCTAAAAAATTGGTGTACAGGCCTGGCCGGTTAGCTCAGTTGATTAGAGCTCGGTGTTTTAACACCAAGGTCAAGGGTTTGGATCCCCTTACTGGCCAGCCACCAAAAAAAAGAAAGAAAATGGTGGACTAATAAATTTGTGTTTGTTTTTTTCCCCATCCAGAAGTAATTGCAAGGATTGGTGTTCTTAAAGTAGAATTACTTAAAAGGCACTTCTGACAGTGGGAAAAAAGGGGCCACTGGAGGAGATTAATGGGAGATGAGCCTTCTGTCAGGACTGTCAAATCAGTGCTCAGAGGTAAAAACATCCTAAGGAAGTACACTAGGGATATGTTGCTGTTTAACAAATTACTCCAACACTTCATTTATTATCTCGCATTGTTTCTGTTGGTCAGGAATTTAGACAGGGCATATCTTGCCTCTGCAGATGATGTCTAGGGCCTCAGCTGAAAGATTAGAGCAGAAGCTGGACTCATCGGAAGGCTGGTTCACTCGCATGTCTGGTAGTAGATGTTGGCTGTTGGTTGAGGGTCTAGCAGGGCCTGACTTGAGTTTCCTTACAACATGGCAGCTGGGCTTCAAGGGCAGATGTCCTAAGAGAGGAAGGGCCAGGTCAAAGCCACTTTGTATTTTATTTCCTGGCCTTAACAATCACACAGCATCACTTGTGCCATATTCTATTGGTTGAGGCAGTTACAAACGTTCATACAAGTTCAAAGGAAGAAACAATGTTGACTCCACCTCTCAGTGAAGGAGAGGCAACATCACATTGGAAGGAGAGTTTGTGGGATGGGATATATACTAGTGCAGCCATCTTTGAAAAATGCAGTCTGCCACAAGCCGTCATGGGGAAAGGCCAAATTCCTCATAATAGAGAGCATGTGTGAATCCCTTGTGTGAGATAAGAGAGATGAATCAAAGCAGATGGATTTCATGAAGGCGGTGAGTTTTTCCTTCACTTTCAAAGTGCAGTAATTATAACTCTGTCAAGAAAGCAAATAGAAAGAGGAAGACTTAACCCCTTGTGACAAAGATCTGGAATGTTAGAAGGTCCTGCTTCCAGTGATCAGATCTACTTCATTGTCTTGCAAAAAGGAGGCAGATGTAGTCACCAGAGTGATGCTCACGTGAACTCTCTTTGTTGAGGTCATCTATAGCCCTTCCTCCCATCAGTTTCCCTCATTCCTGGCTCACTGTCATCTTGTCATAATTCTTGATTATTTTATTGTCCATATTGGTGATACCCTGACCACTCAACCTCTTCAGCTCCTCTCTCTCAATGATCTTGTCCTCCACCCTTCTCAGCTACTCTCTCTATGGTCATAGGGTCATACCTTCAACTTTGTCATTACCTCCCATTGCAGCCTTCCATGACCACTATTTAAGCTATCTTTCAAGTCCAGGAATTTCTTCAGCACTGCAACAACCTGTAGTCCTTTGATCCTACCACGTGAAAGCACTGTCCCTCACACCTCAGGACCCCACTTCCCTTCCTCCCACCCCACTTAGGTCAGAAGTCCATCATTAGAATCTCCTCTTTGCACATGCTCAACTCTCTTGCCCCCTCCCTCTTTGTATTCTCCTAACAAACCCAACCCTGATTAAACCCAGCCCCACCCCCCACCACAGCTGCCACCATGCAGCTCTGGTCGCACTCTAAATTCATGAAAACACCTCTAGTGGGTCCTTAATGCTGCCTGTAGTCAGACCTTTCCCTGAAATGGGGAAGCAGAAATGCTGCCCTAAACTGCTCTTCCGCCCGAAGAGAGCACTCACCTGGGGTGACTTTTCATTCAGAGCTGTGACCCCACATCTCTGGGTCAGAGCCCATCATCTTCCAGGCAATGCTGTTCAGACCTTAATGCACCCCACCCAACTTTCAGGAGAATAAGAAATCCTCTTCAGAAAACAGCTCTTTGCTGACACCCAGAAGAAAGCTTTCTGGTGGCTTCAAAACCAAAGTCTGCTAATGTGACATCCTCTCTGAGGGCACCCTTTCCATTTCCGCTTCATTTTCTGTACACTCAGCCTTGCTGAGAGAGCTATTTTGACATCTCCATCTATTCTTAGCACCAAGGCACAAATTCATATTTTCAGATAAAACGAAGTTAGAAGAACTCCACGTTCGTTTTCCAGATTCTTAGTGAGAAAAATCAAGAGCATCTGGGGAGGTTTGGGCGGTGGAGGGGGCTGTAACCAAGTCAGACCCTCCAGAGTCAGGTGGAAAGTGCCTGAACGGAAACTGGAGACTTTGACAACATGGAGATGTGTCACCTCAGGCAAGTCCCTTCGACTGCCTGGGTCTCGACCTCTTCATCTGCAAAGTGAGGGGACCGGATGAGGTCGTTCTTAAGGTTATTTCTAGATTGTTCATTCCGACTTTGTCACAGGATGTTACAACATTCACAGTTGCCCCTGTTTTTTCTGCATCTACTTCATTTATTTATCAGTTTTACAATCAAGTAAAGGCTCTGCTTCAAGTAAAGGTGACAAAATAAATAGGACACAATTTTTGCCCCTTAGGGACTCACATTTCTTATGTCACATCGCTTGATATAATGTATTTATCAGTTTTACAATCAAGTAAAGGCTCTGCTTCAAGTAAAGGTGACAAAATAAATAGTACACAATTTTTGCCCCTTAGGGACTCACATTTCTTATGTCACATCGCTTGATATAATCCTATAATTATGACATAATGTGATGAATGTTTGGGGGAAAAGTCTGTTCTAAGTATGATAGAAACAAAATAGAAAAAGGGATTAGTTCCAGCTGTGAAGGTTTCAATTCTTCACAGAGGAAATTGTATTAGAGAGTATTCTTAAATGATCAATTGGACTTTGCCAGAGTGTGGTGGGAGTAGGGGACACAGAAAGGAGATTCCAATTATGAGAAAGGGCGCAAAGACATGGTGAATCTGGAAATAAATTCCATGTTCATGTACCTCTTCCATTAAGCATATGAGGGAGTATGTCAGGGTATGAGGCTGGAAAAGATGGACTAGAACCTTCTCTCTTCTTTTTCTTCTTATTTAGCTTTGCCAGAGTGTGGTGGGAGTAGGGGACACAGAAAGGAGATTCCAATTATGAGAAAGGGCACAAAGACATGGTGAATCTGGAAATAAATTCCATGTTCATGTACCTCTTCCATTAAGCATATGAGGGAGTATGTCAGGATATGAGGCTGGAAAAGATGGACTAGAACCTTCTCTCTTCTTTTTCTTCTTATTTAGAAAAAAAATCTCATTTTAGAATTATCCCAAGTTTTTAATTTTAAGTCAGGGTTTCCCTGCTGTTACTGAAGTCTTGCCCTCTCTAGCCCAGTTCTGTATTATGTACATATATAACACAGAGAAATCTGGCCCTTTAATTTACTTATTCCATCCATTTTCCACGTAATGTGTAAGGCAGCAAAAAATAGCAGCTTCGTTTTACGGAGGGAAAAGCTGAAGCAAACATTGATTTGTAGAGGGCCGGCCCAGTGGCACACTGCTACAGTGCGCCGCTTGGGAGTGTGGCGGCGCTCCCGCCGAGGGTTTGGATCCCACATACAGACCGGTTCCCGCTCACTGGCTGAGCGAGGTGCGGGCGCAACACCGAGGGTTGCGATCCGTTGCCAGACATGAAAAAAGACAAAAAGGAAAAAAAAAACCAAAACATTGATTTGTACATTGCTCAGTATCGAGGAAACAGATGAAAATATGCCCTGTGTCATTCCTTCATGAAAATTCCATGGCTCTCTGCTCCTTAACATTTTCTACCTAGAGTCATACATACTTTAAGGGAAATGGTTATAAGCAATCTTAACTACCTGGTGCAATCACACTAGGACTGTCGTGAGGGTTAGATTTTGAGTCAAGTATGGCTTTAAGGAAGGATTAAATATTGTGAACACCATATAAGGTTTGGGAAGAAAGCATAACATAAATTACCACTCAGAATATGGGTTGGCGAGATTAAAATCTCCCTAAGCCCCTGAGAATAGCTGCTCCTTTTTCCTAGTCTAATTGTTTCATTAAAAGTCATTGTTGCCTTTTAAAAAATCAATCTGGGAGTAAACTTCACAGGACAAAAGCACCCAGCTGGATCACTACCATCCAGGATTTGGCCTTTGGCCTTAGAGATCCATATTAGTTCTCCCAGAACTGATCAGAGTTTAGACTCCACTTGTGTGAGGTGGACGGCTGTAAATCAGGTTCTTTCTGTTGTGTCTCTAGCTCCACCTACTGGGAAAGAAGTGCCTTTATTAGGTACCTTCAGCTGAAAGTGTCAGAAACCTAACTCAGGTAGCAAAGAGGAAAGAGAAAAGGGGAAGGAGCTCAGAGCAGATTCTGTCTGAAGAAAAAGAGGATTAAGTATATTATCNTGCTGTTATCAGCACCACACTCTCCCTAGTGAGCCACGGGCCAGCCCAAGTTTTTATCTTTTTAATCTCTCTCTTCCACCAAATTCTAGGCTTTCTGAGGTCAGTTTAATGTCTGGTACAAAGAAGATGCTAAAAAATTGGTGTACAGGCCTGGCCGGTTAGCTCAGTTGATTAGAGCTCGGTGTTTTAACACCAAGGTCAAGGGTTTGGATCCCCTTACTGGCCAGCCACCAAAAAAAAGAAAGAAAATGGTGGACTAATAAATTTGTGTTTGTTTTTTTCCCCATCCAGAAGTAATTGCAAGGATTGGTGTTCTTAAAGTAGAATTACTTAAAAGGCACTTCTGACAGTGGGAAAAAAGGGGCCACTGGAGGAGATTAATGGGAGATGAGCCTTCTGTCAGGACTGTCAAATCAGTGCTCAGAGGTAAAAACATCCTAAGGAAGTACACTAGGGATATGTTGCTGTTTAACAAATTACTCCAACACTTCATTTATTATCTCGCATTGTTTCTGTTGGTCAGGAATTTAGACAGGGCATATCTTGCCTCTGCAGATGATGTCTAGGGCCTCAGCTGAAAGATTAGAGCAGAAGCTGGACTCATCGGAAGGCTGGTTCACTCGCATGTCTGGTAGTAGATGTTGGCTGTTGGTTGAGGGTCTAGCAGGGCCTGACTTGAGTTTCCTTACAACATGGCAGCTGGGCTTCAAGGGCAGATGTCCTAAGAGAGGAAGGGCCAGGTCAAAGCCACTTTGTATTTTATTTCCTGGCCTTAACAATCACACAGCATCACTTGTGCCATATTCTATTGGTTGAGGCAGTTACAAACGTTCATACAAGTTCAAAGGAAGAAACAATGTTGACTCCACCTCTCAGTGAAGGAGAGGCAACATCACATTGGAAGGAGAGTTTGTGGGATGGGATATATACTAGTGCAGCCATCTTTGAAAAATGCAGTCTGCCACAAGCCGTCATGGGGAAAGGCCAAATTCCTCATAATAGAGAGCATGTGTGAATCCCTTGTGTGAGATAAGAGAGATGAATCAAAGCAGATGGATTTCATGAAGGCGGTGAGTTTTTCCTTCACTTTCAAAGTGCAGTAATTATAACTCTGTCAAGAATGCAAATAGAAAGAGGAAGACTTAAACCCTTGTGACAAAGATCTGGAATGTTAGAAGGTCCTGCTTCCAGTGATCAGATCTACTTCATTGTCTTGCAAAAAGGAGGCAGATGTAGTCACCAGAGTGATGCTCACGTGAACTCTCTTTGTTGAGGTCATCTATAGCCCTTCCTCCCATCAGTTTCCCTCATTCCTGGCTCACTGTCATCTTGTCATAATTCTTGATTATTTTATTGTCCATATTGGTGATACCCTGACCACTCAACCTCTTCAGCTCCTCTCTCTCAATGATCTTGTCCTCCACCCTTCTCAGCTACTCTCTCTATGGTCATAGGGTCATACCTTCAACTTTGTCATTACCTCCCATTGCAGCCTTCCATGACCACTATTTAAGCTATCTTTCAAGTCCAGGAATTTCTTCAGCACTGCAACAACCTGTAGTCCTTTGATCCTACCACGTGAAAGCACTGTCCCTCACACCTCAGGACCCCACTTCCCTTCCTCCCACCCCACTTAGGTCAGAAGTCCATCATTAGAATCTCCTCTTTGCACATGCTCAACTCTCCTGCCCCCTCCCTCTTTGTATTCTCCTAACAAACCCAACCCTGATTAAACCCAGCCCCACCCCCCACCACAGCTGCCACCATGCAGCTCTGGTCGCACTCTAAATTCATGAAAACACCTCTAGTGGGTCCTTAATGCTGCCTGTAGTCAGACCTTTCCCTGAAATGGGGAAGCAGAAATGCTGCCCTAAACTGCTCTTCCGCCCGAAGAGAGCACTCACCTGGGGTGACTTTTCATTCAGAGCTGTGACCCCACATCTCTGGGTCAGAGCCCATCATCTTCCAGGCAATGCTGTTCAGACCTTAATGCACCCCACCCAACTTTCAGGAGAATAAGAAATCCTCTTCAGAAAACAGCTCTTTGCTGACACCCAGAAGAAAGCTTTCTGGTGGCTTCAAAACCAAAGTCTGCTAATGTGACATCCTCTCTGAGGGCACCCTTTCCATTTCCGCTTCATTTTCTGTACACTCAGCCTTGCTGAGAGAGCTATTTTGACATCTCCATCTATTCTTAGCACCAAGGCACAAATTCATATTTTCAGATAAAACGAAGTTAGAAGAACTCCACGTTCGTTTTCCAGATTCTTAGTGAGAAAAATCAAGAGCATCTGGGGAGGTTTGGGCGGTGGAGGGGGCTGTAACCAAGTCAGACCCTCCAGAGTCAGGTGGAAAGTGCCTGAACGGAAACTGGAGACTTTGACAACATGGAGATGTGTCACCTCAGGCAAGTCCCTTCGACTGCCTGGGTCTCGACCTCTTCATCTGCAAAGTGAGGGGACCGGATGAGGTCGTTCTTAAGGTTATTTCTAGATTGTTCATTCCGACTTTGTCACAGGATGTTACAACATTCACAGTTGCCCCTGTTTTTTCTGCATCTACTTCATTTATTTATCAGTTTTACAATCAAGTAAAGGCTCTGCTTCAAGTAAAGGTGACAAAATAAATAGGACACAATTTTTGCCCCTTAGGGACTCACATTTCTTATGTCACATCGCTTGATATAATGCTATAATTATGACATAATGTGATGAATGTTTGGGGGAAAAGTCTGTTCTAAGTATGATAGAAACAAAATAGAAAAAGGGATTAGTTCCAGCTGTGAAGGTTTCAATTCTTCACAGAGGAAATTGTATTAGAGAGTATTCTTAAATGATCAATTGGACTTTGCCAGAGTGTGGTGGGAGTAGGGGACACAGAAAGGAGATTCCAATTATGAGAAAGGGCACAAAGACATGGTGAATCTGGAAATAAATTCCATGTTCATGTACCTCTTCCATTAAGCATATGAGGGAGTATGTCAGGATATGAGGCTGGAAAAGATGGACTAGAACCTTCTCTCTTCTTTTTCTTCTTATTTAGAAAAAAAATCTCATTTTAGAATTATCCCAAGTTTTTAATTTTAAGTCAGGGTTTCCCTGCTGTTACTGAAGTCTTGCCCTCTCTAGCCCAGTTCTGTATTATGTACATATATAACACAGAGAAATCTGGCCCTTTAATTTACTTATGCCATCCATTTTCCACGTAATGTGTAAGGCAGCAAAAAATAGCAGCTTCGTTTTACGGAGGGAAAAGCTGAAGCAAACATTGATTTGTAGAGGGCCGGCCCAGTGGCACACTGCTACAGTGCGCCGCTTGGGAGTGTGGCGGCGCTCCCGCCGAGGGTTTGGATCCCACATACAGACCGGTTCCCGCTCACTGGCTGAGCGAGGTGCGGGCGCAACACCGAGGGTTGCGATCCGTTGCCAGACATGAAAAAAGACAAAAAGGAAAAAAAAAACCAAAACATTGATTTGTACATTGCTCAGTATCGAGGAAACAGATGAAAATATGCCCTGTGTCATTCCTTCATGAAAATTCCATGGCTCTCTGCTCCTTAACATTTTCTACCTAGAGTCATACATACTTTAAGGGAAATGGTTATAAGCAATCTTAACTACCTGGTGCAATCACACTAGGACTGTCGTAAGGGTTAGATTTTGAGTCAAGTATGGCTTTAAGGAAGGATTAAATATTGTGAACACCATATAAGGTTTGGGAAGAAAGCATAACATAAATTACCACTCAGAATATGGGTTGGCGAGATTAAAATCTCCCTAAGCCCCTGAGAATAGCTGCTCCTTTTTCCTAGTCTAATTGTTTCATTAAAAGTCATTGTTGCCTTTTAAAAAATCAATCTGGGAGTAAACTTCACAGGACAAAAGCACCCAGCTGGATCACTACCATCCAGGATTTGGCCTTTGGCCTTAGAGATCCATATTAGTTCTCCCAGAACTGATCAGAGTTTAGACTCCACTTGCGTGAGGTGGACGGCTGTAAATCAGGTTCTTTCTGTTGTGTCTCTAGCTCCACCTACTGGGAAAGAAGTGCCTTTATTAGGTACCTTCAGCTGAAAGTGTCAGAAACCTAACTCAGGTAGCAAAGAGGAAAGAGAAAAGGGGAAGGAGCTCAGAGCAGATTCTGTCTGAAGAAAAAGAGGATTAAGTATATTATCCTGAAGTTACTTATATAGATGTAACCATGAAAATAAAAATGCAAACCTTCTAAATTATCAAAAACACACACACACAAGCAAACACAGACCATACAGCAAAATATTTTTTTAAAGTAATAACTAGAAGTCATAAACACAGACAGTATGCTATAAAGCATAATGATAGATGTAAGAACACTTAGAACATACATATGCTTTATTAATGCCATTAAATGTCCCCATTAAACAAAGTCTCCCAAATTGAATCCCAAAACAAAACCCAACAGAATGCTGTGTACAAACCAAGTGACTCAGAAAGGTTGAAAATACAAGAATGCAAAAGCAAACCAGGCAAATGCAAGCCAAAGTAGTCTCGATCTTAACATCAGTAAAGGCTAATTTCAGGACAGAAAGCATTGACTACATAAAAGAAGATATATTGTAATGATAAAGGATGCAATTAACAATGAAGGTTCACAAAAAATAACCATAAAGAAAACCTCAGGCAATTTCATAAAATATAAGTAATATAGCCAATATTGACATAGAAATGTTTTAACTCTTTCTGAATAATTCTCGGGCTAAAAAGGAAATCAAACCCCAAAACTAGGAATATCTAGAAAATAACTATATAATATATTAAAATTATGTTATATACAATGGAAATATATAATATATATTAGACTATATAATATAATGGGAATATTATAGTATTATAATAATTATATTATATATAATGAAAACTCCTCACATGTATTGCTCAGAAGAAAACTTTAGCCCTAAGTAATTATATTAATCAAGAAAGTGTGAAAATAAGTGACTTAGGCATCTAATATAAGACACTTGAAAAAGAATAACAACCAAAACCCAAAAGGACAAAAGAAATAAATTAATAAATATAAAAGCAAAAATTATGATTTTGGAAAGAGAAGGAAAAGTCAATACTAATAAATAAATCCAAGAGCTGCTTTATTGGAGGGAAAAAACCAAAATGGATAATGCATTAGCTAACCTATTCAATACACAGAATGAGAAATGAGTATAGGGAAATACCACAGATAGATAAAATTAAAAGGATCATAAATGACTTGCTCAACTCTTTAAAAATAAATATGAGAATAATCTAGATGAAATGGACAATTTTTTAGGAAAATACAAATTTGCAATTGTGACCCCAAAAAGAAACTTTAAATGTACAAATTATCATAGAAAAAAACAGAGAAAAAGATAAGTGCATATAGAGTTGTGTAATGAAATACCCAGGAATGAATGTAGAAGCAATCTCTAAAATATACTGAGTGAAAAGATCAAGGTGGAGACAGGCTGACAGATGAGTGTGCGTGTATACACTTAGATGCTTGGATATCTGTAGTATCTCTGGAAGGGTGTGTGAGAAACCAGTAACAGTGGTTGCTTCTATTGAAGGAAACTGGATATGTGAGGAACAAAGATGAGAGAAATTCTTCCTTTTATTTATTTATTTAATTAGTTAGTTAATTTTTGGCAGCTGGCCAGTATGGGGATCCAAAATTCTTTCATTATATAGTATTTTGGGGTGGTTTTTTTTTTGTTTTTTGGCTTTTTTTGGTAGGTGGCTGGTACAGGCATTGAACCCTGGACCTTGGTGTTACCAGCACCACCCTCTAAGCAATTAAGCTAACCAGCCAGCCCTGTAGGATTTTGTACCTTTTACATTTGTTGCCATTTAAATTGATGACATGCAAATATTACTTATTCAAAAATTCTTCTTTGTAAAAGAAGAACCAGAGCAAAGAAATTAGATGCTTTTAAAGGATGTTCTCAAAAAAGAATATTACTTAATTTTCCTAAAGTGGACTCTGGTAAAAAAGAAAGAATTCTTTTGTGTGCTCCCCAAATTCCCTTGGTTGATCAGTGGACACCCAGACACCAGGATGGCATTGTAGGGCCTCAGGGTCTCCCTCAGGTGTTTTGTGCCCTAGGCACTGCCAAAGCTCTATAAAAACTCAAGGACACCAGTCCTCACACACCAGGAAGAATACATTTCTGAACAGCAGTTCTGAGTTTAAGAAAAAGATGACTGTTTTTGTCCAAAGATAGATTTGTGTTTCCTATTGGCAATTAGGAACCCACAAGAGCAAAAACAATTGCTTTAAATGGCTATCAGTTGTTTCTCCTTTTACTTAGTTAATTTTTTTTTTTTTCCTCATTAACCTTTAGTAGGTCTCAAAATTCTGTGACAGATTTTTGGTCAGGTTGTTTCCATTAACAAGTATTGATTTAAAAACTAATAACTTAAAACTGCCACATGATAAAACCAAATGGTCCAGCAAACATCCTCCTTTCCTTCTGAAGGTTTTACGATGAATTGTTATCATTAATTAGTCTTTTACTATTAAACTTAAGCTCAATTGGTAAGAGCTTGGTGTTACGACACCAAGGTCAAGGGTTCGGATCCCCATACTGGACAGCCACCAAAAAAAAAAAAAAACCATCATTACCATTAAACTTAAATTGAAATAAACAGTTCTGAGACCGTTCCTCCACCACTAAGACTGGGGTGGCAGGTATTAGGGATAATATTCATTTAGCCTTCTGAGCTTTCTGGGCAGGCTTGGTGACCTTGCCAGCTCCAGCAGCCTTCTTGTCCACTGCTTTGATGACACCCACAGCACCTATCTGTCTCATCACAAACAGCAAAATGACCCAGAGGAGGACAGTCAGAGAAGCTGTGAGTACACATGGGCTTGCCAGGAACCCTATCAATGAGGGCAACATCACCAGATTTCAAGAATTTAGGGCCAACATCCAGCTTCTTACCAGTAGAATCTATCTTTTCCTCCAGCTCAGCAAACTTGCAAGCAGTGTGAGCTGTGTGACAATCCAGTACAAGGGCAGAGGCAGCACCAATTTGGCCTGGATGATTCAAGATAATCACCTAAGCAGTGAAGCCAGATGTTTCCATTGGTGGATCATTTTTGCTGTCACCAGCAACGTTGCCATGATGAACATCTTTGACAGACACTTTCTTAACATTGAAGCTCACATTTCTCCGGGAAGAGCTTCACTCAAAGCTTCATGGTGCATTTCAACAGACTTCACTTCCATTGTAACGTTGACTGTAGTGAAGGTGACCACCATGCCAGGTCTAGTGGGCCAGTCTCTACTCAGCCCACAGGGACAGTACCGATACCACCAATTTTGTAGACATCCTGGAGGGGCAGATGCAAGGGCTTGTTAGTTGGATGAGTTGGTGTCAAGATGCAATCCAGAGCTTCAAGCAGTGTGGTTCCACTGGCATTGCCATCTTTACGGGCAACTTTCCATCCTTTGAACCAAGGCATATTAGCACTTGGCTCCAGCATGTTGTCATCCTTCCAACCAGAAATTGGCACAAATGCTACTGTGTTAGAGTTGTAGCCAATTATCCTAATGTAGGTACTGACTTCCTTAATGGTTTCCTCATATCTCTTCTGGCTGTAGGGTGGCCCAGTGAAATCTATCTTGTTAACACCAACAATTAGTTGTTTCACACCCAGAGTGTAAGCCAGAAGAGCATGCCCACAGGTCTACCCATTCTTGAGATACCAGCTTTAAACTCACTAACACCAGCAGCAACAATCAGGACAGCACATCAGCCTGAGTGTGCCTGTAATCATGTTTTTGATAATGTCTCTGTGTGCTGGGGCCTCAATGATAGTCACATAATACTTGCTGGTCTCAAATGTCCGCAAGGAGATATCAGTGGTGATACCACACTCACGCTCAGCTTTCGGTTTATCCAAGACCCAGGCACACTTGAAGGACCCCCTCTCACCTCAGCAGCCTCCTTCTCATTTTTCGATGGTTCTTTTGTCGACCCCACCATATTTGTAGGTCAGATGGCCAGTAGTGGTGGACTTGGCTGAATCTACGTATCCAATGAGGACAATGTTGATCTGAGTTTTTTCCTTTCCCATTTTGGCTTGATTTAGCAGTGGTTTTCATGATACCTGTGTTCTGGCAGCAAACCCATTGCAAAAAAGTGACTTAGTTAATTCTTTTAATGGTAAGGTACAAGTTTCTGACTTTTCTTAGCCTCCTAAGATTTCTTTTTGTTTGTTTTAAAATGTTTTTTTGTGGGGTTTTGGGGGTGGCTGGCCAAGCCTCCTGAAATTTCAACCCCACTCTGTGTGCTATATATCCCCCCTACTAATAGTAGAAATCAAGTTCCTAAAATATCTATCTGACCACATGAAAGGAAAAAGTAATTATCACTCTAAAGAGTATGTTAACCACCTAACAGTTGTATTTACCTTTAAAATATGTGAGGGCTGGTCAGTGAGCTCACTTAGAGCATGGTGCCGTAACTCCAAGATCAAGAGTTTGGATCCCTGTACCTGCCAGCCCCCCAAAAAGTTTAAAAAATAAAAAATATATGATATAGCTCTTGAACAATAAGAAAACTTTTAAAAAGACTAAAGCGTATCATTGTTTAAGGTTCTGAAACGGAGCCCCTTTCCCCTTCAAGAAAGAATGGCTGGGCTAGCCAGTTACCTGTTGGTTACAGGGTGGTGCTGATAACACCAAGGTCCAGGGTTTGATCCCTGTACCAGCCAGCTGCCAAAAAAAAAAAAAGAAGAAGAAGAAGAAGAATGGCTTGAGTGATTTGACCTGCTGCAGAACCTGGGATTATTTGTACTTAGTGCAAGATTCTAGGAGCTGGCTGTTACTTACTCCTGGGTGGGCCATAGTTTTAGGAGGGCAAGATGGACCTCTGCTACCATCTTATCCCGGAGTCTTCCACCTGAGCTGCTCAGAGCCTGTACTGGCTTCAGCTGGAACAACTCTGGCTTTTATATCTATATATTTTATATTGTATATATGTATATATTTTTTATATACATACGTATGTACATATACATAAACATGTGTTTTATATATTGAGTTTCCTACAGAGATTCTCTCTGAAATAAAGAATTCTGTAGGAAGAGGGGTGGGGGGCTGAAAGTCAATGATCCAACTTCATGGTACTGATGAAAAGCCCAGGTTCAGAGAAGTGACTTCATAATCTACTGAATCTCTTTTCTTGCCCGCCCAAGGCATTCCACCCTTTTCTCTATACATGCACACTGCCATCTTGTGCTCAAGCTATTTCCTCCACATAGAATGTCCTTCAACCTTCCTCACTCACTCAATCTAACACGATTGCACCTCAAACCTCAGCTCAACCGCTGTAATTTCATCTGTGAAATCTCCCCAGTCTGCCACCCCTAAGCCAACCCAGTCACATGCCTGTCTTTTTCTTACAGCTTCGTCTCTACTGGAGCAGTCTTCACACTCTGTGGTCATGAGCTGCTTGTATGTCTGTTTTCTCCCCTAGACTGCAAGCAGCTTAAAGACAGGTTCCATGTCTCATTCGTCTGTGTACTTTCCCTTGCTATACAGTAAGTGGCATACAGTGGGTATATGCCTTGCATACAGTAGGTGCTTAATAAACATTGATCGAGCCGGACAGTGTCTGAGTGAATGGCCCCTAGTCCCTTGCTCTGGCGCTGCCACACTCCGAGAGCATGCCGATGGGGAGGAAGGAATCAGGCCTTGAATTAACCCTCTGGTGTGCTCTGCGGGCTTCCTCACATGGTGTGGGCTCTCTTAACTGAGCTAAATCTGAAATATTTGTGTCCCTCATTTGAAGTGGTTCAGCCTAGCATCTAGAGAAGAACAGAACTGAAAGTTACGAAGAGAATGAAAGGTGATAAAGCAAAATGGCTCTATTTTCAGAAGAACGTAAAACCCATATTACTGCCTTGTGGTAAAAGTATCTAGAGGACTTTTGAGAAATTATCTCCCTCCCTTGAATCTCCAGTTGAAACGACTCAAAAAAGAATCCCAATTCATCCTTTCTTCCCTCACAGCCCTGATTACTTATTTAGTGGTTATACTAGAACAGAAGACTGGCAAACTGTTTTTACAGATTTTTTTCGTCTTTTTTTTTTAAGTATTGAGTAAAGAGGTGTATTTTTACACATTTTATCAACTCTAAGATGCCAATAATTATAAAGTTCACCATGTTTTTACATACCTTGAAGAAAGAAAACCCTCTGCCAGTTAAACCATGACATGATTTCAGAGAAATTATGAAAATCAGGGCTGGCCAGTTCATCTGGTTAGAGCATAGTGTTATAACAACAAGGTCAAGGGTTTGGATCCCCATACCGGCCAGCCACACACACACAAAAAAATCTGATAAAATATGAAAATCGAAGTGTCTTAGGTTGGTGAAATACAGTATAGCAACACCATAGTTTGTTGTTCAATGATAATCAGTTTCTTCATATGTTACATGAGCAGTTTAGACCAAATGTGCACTGAGAACCCTTCAGGTCCCAACCCCCTTGAGTTCTACAATCCCATGAAGGGATGTTCTTGAGTTGGCCTCGGTGTGTTATGACCACCAGAACAGGAGTCCTGTCCAGGTTGCTTCTGTCCTTTGCCCTTTAAGAGTTGAGGGTCCCCATACTGCAGTGTCCACCCTCAGGACTGACCCGCCCACATTATTGTGAAAAGGCTCCAAGACAGCCCACTTTGATAAGGAAGAAGACACTGCACTTAAAGCCTGGGGAATCTGGCTAGCACACAAGGAGGCGGCAGTGCTTGCCAGACTATGATTCCTCTGGGAATGGCTCCTGTAAACACAAAGCTTTCGTTCAAAGTATTGAATCTAAATTGGCATACAAGCCTGGGGAATCTGGCTAGCACACAAGGAGGCGGCAGTGCTTGCCAGACTATGATTCCTCCAGGAATGGCTCTTGTAAACACAGAGCTTTCGTTCAAAGTACTGAATCTAAATTGGCATATAGTAGAGTGATCATACATCCCAGTTTGCCCTGGACCATCCCAATTAACTCATTTGTTCCAGTGTTCTTAATATCTCCTGCTACAGTTGAGAGTATGTCTGCAGACTGATCGGGGAGGTAATTGAGGCAGGTGGTTGCCAGTGTCCCTTTGGCTAATAATGGTCCCGAATGGTTTGAGAATCATTAATCTCAAGATTTTTTCAGTGTCTGATTGGCTATGCAAGGTGCTAATGCTTGGTTATGAGCCCTTGAGGTATTTGAGCACTAAAGCAAGAAATGTCAACAAGGTGATTGACTGAATCGTTAGGACAGCCATCACCCTTGATCCAACTTAGCTCTTAGTAGAAATTATGTCTTTGATTTTACATTTTCACACTTAAATGACTCTGAATGTTGTAACTACTGCATTTTGCAATCAATAGCATATTCCAATTAGAGAACTCCAATAACATGTTCTCCTTCCTAGGGTCCAGGCTCCCATCTCCTTCACAAATTGAAATGAAGGCTGAGAGGGTAAAACCAGTGGGTCTTTAGGAGACTGTGTATGAAGATTTGACTTGGGCATTAAACACCTTTGTTTTCTGCCTCTTCCCACCAGGAGAAGTTGCTCCAGTGCAAGGAACTGCATTCGACCTGAGAAAGCCAGTGGAGCTTGGAAAACACCTGCACAAGTTCCACATCAATGGTTTTGACCACAACTTCTGTCTGAAGGGATCTAAAGAAAAACATTTTTGTGCAAGGTCAGATACTTTTCACTTACTACTGCTTCTGTAGGGAAGAAGAGACACCAACTCCTATTCGAGGAGCTTTTCCTCTGGCCATATCATAGCATTTAATATGCTACAGGGGACCAAATACCACATCCCATGTCTTTTCAAGGCTCCTATGCCACAGGTGAGCTCTGTAGAATTTATCCCCTGCCCCCACCTGCCACTATCCCTGTGCCCACTATTCAGCATCCCCTCTCCCCATCTTGGCCTATTCTTTGAGACCCATTTTCTATTAGTAGCTCCAGTCCTTCCCACTGAAGTCACCTCTGCCTTCACTGAACTTGCAGAGCCCTTAGTACTTCCTCGGTTTGTGATCTGTGCCCTGCCTACTCCCATGGAAGGATGGCGGCCACGCCTGCCTTGCAGCGTCCCACCTCCAGCCCTGTGTGATAGATGTTTGTGCACACACGCTTTCCTTCTCTCTATATTCCCAGCTCCTCATGCCACTTCATCTTTGTGAGTCCCTACCTCTACCCTAACAGCTACTATCATGCTTGGCACTAGCAAATAATCAGTGTTTGTAGAATGAATGGATTTTAAAGAAAGCAGAGACAATGATTCAATCTTTAATAGAGACAGGAAGAACTTCAAAAACCTCGTCTGCCTCAGAGTTCCAGCACCAGGCCCCAGCACCAAGACCCCAGTGGTGTTCCCCCAGCTCCAGCCGCTCTCCTCCTGTCTCTTATTCACATCTCTCCTCCCTACCCCACCCGAGGAAGCCCTTCCACCTTCTCCCCACTCCCTCAAATCCTGGCCCTCCTCTTCCCAACACCTTTCCCTGAACCTTTTAACTACATACTGTGTTTTGCCTCTCAGTAAGACTGTAAGATCTCAGACTTTCTTTATCTATATCCCTTCAATAACAAGTATAGGACCAGGGAGGAACTCACCTCTGTAGAAGACAGGTTTAATAACAAAAAGGTGGGGGTTGGTGAATCTAATAGAAACCCACAGCAGAACTGTCCTAGGGGGAGACCTGACTGAAAAACAGCTTGCTGAAGCCCCAGGGAGGGGTACAGTTTAATTTAGAAAAGCATCTCTTCTCTTTCATAAGACATAGCTACTTGTTTCATCAGGCCAAGTAGAGAGTTCTGATTCTTTAAGAGAAAGAATCTCAGCCTCTCCAGGACCCTAAAACTGCCTCTCTCCAAGCTGGCTACTCCCTGCCCACCCTACTCCCCAGGTGGCTGGCAGGAGTCTTGTTTTGCCCTTCCCAAAGAAGCTAAGATCAGAGTGAGAAGTTGACATTGAGGATCCTCAAAGCCACCTGCTCATGCCTCACCTATGAGACTGGGAGAATTTTCCATCATGCTCTTCCTACCTCCATCTCCTCCTTAAATCTTGTCCCTGCTTTGTGGCTGGGTCCGATTCCTGTCTCAAAGTTGCTTCCCAGCTTCTGTTCTTCCCTGCCTGCTTTTCTGCCCTGGGCTCATAAGTGGTTTGTCTGTATCTCCAGGGTACATCATGCTGGAAGTGGGCGGGTACTAGAAGTGTATACCACCCAGCCCGGGGTCCAGTTTTACACGGGCAACTTCCTGGATGGCACACTGAAGGGCAAAAATGGAGCGGTCTACCCCAAGCACTCTGGTTTCTGCCTGGAGACCCAGAACTGGCCTGATGCTGTCAATCAGGTAAAGTCACAGGCTGGCTTGTCAGAGTGTTGCTGTGGTCACATCATTCAAGTCAGGCTGTATGATTCCAAAGTCCATGTTTGTTTTCTTCTCTAATTCATGATAAACACAGAAAACCCGTAGCCAAGATACTGACATGGCATTACCTGTCTTTTTTTTTTTTTTCTTTTTGTCTTTTTTCGTGACCGGTAACGGGATCGCAACCCTCGGCG
>NW_007727280.1:20514-36306 GCF_000696425.1 Galeopterus variegatus | reverse complement strand
AACCAGTGGGCGGACCGGTCTCTATATGGGATCCGAACCCTCGGCAGGAGCGCCGCCACGCTCCCAAGTGCTGCACTCTACATTACCTGTCTTTTGAAGCTCAAATTTTGTACCTTGAAAGCCTTTATTCAGTTTCTCCTTACCAATACCTACTCATTTCCTCTATATGGGATCCGAACCCTCGGCAGGAGCGCCGCCACGCTCCCAAGTGCCGCACTCTACATTACCTGTCTTTTGAAGCTCAAATTTTGTACCTTGAAAGCCTTTATTCAGTTTCTCCTTACCAATACCTACTCATTTCTTGCAACTGCACCTTTAAGCAGATCCTCTATATCTTTTCTTCCTATTTACTCCCTCATTACTTTCTTTTCCAGCTGTTACCTAGAACAGTGCTCCTCAAAGTGCCAGGCCATGATAAGAAGCTTGCACCTGGCACCAGAATGCAAATTCAACACACTGCTTCCTTCAACAAGAAAGTCTTGCTTTAACAAAGTGTGCTTAGTGATATAGTAGATTTTCATTCTGGCTCAAATTCTTTATCTCATTGCATACTATTAAGAAACAGTTCCCACATTGGCACTGGTCTAGAGACCAGTCCAAAAGCATACCCTTGACGGTGAATGATGCAAGCCAGGCTGCCAATGTGTAACTTGTGTTGTATTCTCCTTTACAGCCCCACTTCCCACCTGTGCTGCTGAGGCCTGGTGAGGAGTATGACCACACCACCTGGTTCAAGTTTTCTGTGGCTTAAGGAAGTAGGAAGATATGAAGTGGTTCCAGGCTGGGCTGGGAGCTCCCTCAGCAGCCTGTCTTCTGTCCAGAGATGAAGTGAAGATGTAGAGACTTTCAAAGTGATCCTATGAATTTAAATCATACAAATGGTAGCTGACATGATAGTTAAGTCTGAATACTGATTGCTTTTTCCAGTGACTGGCTCCAGGCTGTATTTAATGACCAGCTCTATTCTCTGTGCAGTTCAGAGGGCAAGTGAACCCAACCACTAGTGTCATCTTCCAAGCCCTGGCCCTAGCCCAGAAGTGGTGCCTGGGACTCCCGGGCTATAGTTGGCTCCAACTCTCCACCCTGCCTCTTTATTTTCTACTTTGGACCCTTCCTTTCTTTGATGCTGCTCGATCATTACTTTCCTGTTTCCTCTTCCTCAAACCACCTTACTGTTGTGCAGCACCCCAGAGTGTTCAAAGGTCCTGTTAGCTCACACAGGACACTTGCAGATGGACCCGTCTGCCTCTGTGAGGCAGATGACTGGCGAGTGAATTCCTCAAACCACCTTACTGTTGTGCAGCACCCCAGAGTGTTCAAAGGTCCTGTTAGCTCACGCAGGACACTTGCAGATGGACCCGTCTGCCTCTGTGAGGCAGATGACTGGCGAGTGAAGGAGCTGAGGCTCAAGAGGTGGAGTGACACACCATGAGCTAGTAGAACTTTTAGCCAGGACTTGAGTTCAGGTCATGCTAATTCAAGTCCCCTTTTCCTCTACCACAGTCTGCCAGAGCATTCCCAGGGTCACTGAGGGGCAGAGAGGGGTTTGGCCCCTGCTCTAACTGTTAGAGCCAGCTTTCTCCTCAGGTTCACTTTTATAAGATGCATTAGGTTGAGGTAAACTGCCTTAGAGGTGGTGACAAAGTGCAAGATCAAAATATCCAGAATCTGTCTTTGGGGTTGAGAAAGCCCAGCCCAGCCAAGGCGTGGGAAGAAAGGAAGGCATTGGAGACAGAAGCTGTGTTAGTGTGAGGAGAGTGCCTCGCTTTCTGCAGTACAGGGAGGATTACACATCGCACCGAGAGCAAGAAACCTATTTTATACTATTGTATACACAATCAGTTGAAATAAAACCAAAATCTGCATCTTCAGAAGACTCCAGTTCCTTCATCTTTAGATTTGTCAGGCATGGACCTGTGGGAAATGGACCGAGTATATGGTACATTCTGGATTCTCCTGTGCTCTCCAATAGGAGCCCCTGAATTTTCTCAGAAGAAAGCTACCAAACTGGCAGCCTGCTGAGCTTTCCATACTCCTCTTTCTTTGCAACCAACAATAAATCAAACATATTATTTTTTAATTCATTTCAGCATGGATTTTCTATGTACCTACTCTGTACACAGTCCTCTCCTAGGTCTTTTAAGGAATTCAAGAGGTAATACATAAGATGTAGTATGTTCTCAGAGATTTCACTGCCTGTCTGGGAGACTCAAGACTAATATACGAATGACAGTTAGATGTAGAATTGTACCATGACAGAGCTGGGAGCCCTGAGAACTAACTTTGGTACTCCCATGTTTACTTGTCTGTTTTCTCACCTGAGAAACAAAGGGATTAGATTTTGTTTGGAAGATGAGTATATGTCTGCAGGGCAGGAACTAAAGCTGTGCCACTAGCTTAGTTCTTTAGCCTTAGGCCCTCCCTGTAGTTACAGTGAAAGATCTGAAAGGGTGGACAACAAGTGCTCAAGCAGCAAGAGCACTGACTGAGCAACGAAAGCTGGGAGCCTGCAGCTGTAGTCGTTTCTCTTCCCTCCTGTATTTGAGCAGACATGGAGGCCTAACCAGATTACTGTTTAGAGCTCCAAACAACTTGTACTTCCATCACACATCCTTCTTTTAGGACTCTCTTGCTCTGTAACCATCTTGCCAGGATTCTCCTCCATTAACTGCTCATTCTCACTTCATTATGATTGCCAGAGTGTGTTTGAATGGATTATTTCATCTGACCCTTACAACCCTGCAACAAAGGTGAGGTCACTGGCTGGAAAAAAATAACACTGCAGAAAGTGGCAGACCTAAGGCTGGCCAGTTAGCTCAGTTGGTTAGAGCATGATGCTCATAACACCAACATCAAGGATTCAGATCCATGTACCGGCCAGCCACGAAAAAAAAATGTGGCCAATTTAGAACACGAGTCTATATTCTTTGATAAGAAGCCCAAAGTATGTTTCTACTGGCACCACTCTCAAAAAAAGAATCCCATTTCCCTTTCAAAGAGGGAAAAATCTAAGATTCATAACATACAGTGTTGGTAAATGGAGAATTTCTACTCAGTCACCATTGGTAGCAATGTAAATTAATACAACTTTTTTGGAGGGAAATTTGGCAGAATCTATCGATATTGGCAAACTTGCAAAATCATGACCTAACAATTCCAATTCTAAAAATCTGCTCTACAGAAATAACTAGCATAAATGTGTAAAAACAAACATTCAGTCAAGGGTGTTCATTACAACTTAACTGGTAATAATAAGAAACTGAGAACAACCTAATGCCATCAATTCAGGGATGGATAAATGATAATCCATACAATGGAACACTATGTGGTCATTAAAAAGGATGAAGTCAAGAGCTAGCCAGTTAGCTCAGTTGGGTAGAGCACAGCCTTACAACAAAAGGTCACAGGTTCGGCTCCTTGAACTGGCCACCTGCCAAAAGTAAACCAAAACCAGGATGAAGTCAAGTAATACACACAATATCCTGCTTTTGTAAAACAAAACACAAATTTATGTACTGGATATTTGTAAAGTCTGGAAGGGACAGCAAATTATTAACAGCAGTGATTTCTGGGAAATAGAATTTAGAGGGAAAGGGAGAACTTTCATTTTTTACTTTATTGGTATCGTTTGAACTGCTAAAGACAAACAACTTCTTTTTGCAATTAAAAAAAAATTGTTTTAAGTCACCAAAGTGAGGATGTAGGGGAAAAGACACATCTTTTTTTAAATAATTGCACAGTTAGAGAAAAGTTGTAAGAACAGTACAAAAAAACTCCCATACACCCCTCACTCAGAGATGACATTCAAATTTCACCACTTGGCAGGGCTGGCCAGTTAGCTCAGTTGGTTAGAGCACAGCTTTATAACACAAAGGTCATGGGTTTGGATCCCCTTACTAGCCAGGTGCCAAAAAAGACAAATTTCACCACCTGTCTCAATAATGTCTTTCTTAGCAAAAGGGTCCAATCCAGGATTGCAAATTATACCTAGTCTCTTCAGTCACCTTCAACAGGCACAATTCCTCAGTCTTCCCTTGATCTTTCCGACCTTAATATTTTTGATGACTGCAGGAAAAGTTATTTTGTGGAATGTCCCTCCACTGGGTTTTGTCTGATATTTTCTCATGGTCAGATTCATGTCCAAGGTGGTTAGCAGAAACGTCACAGAAGTGCTCTGCTCATCCCACTGCAGCCCATCAGGTAATGCACATTCTCAGCTGTCTTCTCATTGCTGAGGTTTTAACACTTCACTTGAGGAAGATGCTCTGTGCAGGTCTCTCCACTCTAAAGTTACCAATATATACATCAGACAAGAGGCCTCAGAGGTGAAATATTAAGCTGACTACAACCCGTCTACCAGTGTGATCAAATTAATTGTTCAGCGCAGGGTTATAATATTCTAGGTGCCAGAAATCATTTAGGAAACCCCAGAGAAGAAAAAGATTTTCTTATTCACAAGGAAATCTAACAACTACAAATTAGTTTTCAATTTAATGACCTCTAGGTTTGAGAATACTTTTATCAGCCAAATACTTTGTTTTCCTTTGTTCTAAGAGAAAATTGTTTTTATAAGGCTAGTGTACTATAGCCCAACTAAGGATATTCACGTGTAGGGCAGTTGAAAGAAGTTAGTGGTATTTTAATTGTGTTTACAAAAGAAAGTAAAAAGGCTAAGTCTGTCAAACCATAAGTCTGATAAAAACAAAAATTTGGAGAAACTGATTTTTGTGGCAGCAACCAACCCATTCTTTTTCATGAAACACACGCATACGAGAACTTCGCTTGAGAAAAAATCTACATGGTTTGAGACATCACTGAAGGTCTCAGCATGAAATAAGATGTAATATTAAAATAATTGCTCAAGCACTGCTATAAAGACTAAGATGTCATGTTGTGGAGGTTGAATTCTGACCATAGGTGATCAATGACAATCCAGTCTTCGAAGACTGAAGGAAGTTTAGTGTCTATAAATAATGGATAGTTTAAGAAAAGTAGAACATGAAAAATATAGGGCTACCATCAGAGGGCAGGAGGGAAGCACAGCATGTGTCCTGGTCAGTGGCCAGTTCCCATGATCCTCATTTTAAACAATTCCATCACCACTTTGCAAGGGGCTATTTGGACAGTTTTGACAGGAGTGTAATTCTTTCCCAATCAAGGCTTTGATTTTCTCCAAGCATCAACTTCTCCATTCAGTTACCCAAATCATAATTAAAGTCTCACATACTTTGGGTAGCACTTGCAGCTATAGCCAAGTAAGGTCACTAAATCCTCCTTCAAAAGGCAACTATAACGCTCAAAAGAATTGACAAAAACAATGTTGGTGCTCTAGAAACTGATCAGAGACACAACATTCCAACATGAGACGTGTTTATGTTTGAAAAGTTGCTGAACTTTGGATAGGAATGGTGGGAGTCCACAGCGTCCTTGCCTGGATTAGCCCCATTCTCACTCCTCCAGCTCAGTCACTGAGGACTGAGCAAGGTGACATGGTTGAAAGGAGGTTCATTCAATTTGGCCACACTGACTCACCTGGGCTCACTAGTTCTTGGTGGTAGGTGAATCTGCACATTTTCTGTAGAGAAAACTTTCTGCATAGAAATTTTCCACACCCTTTCTGAGTAACAGAACTGAGAGTTAACCCAGATGAAAGAAAAGCCTTGCACTGGAGTTGCAGAGTAGAGCTGGACCTTGTAGACAGCAGCCCAAGGATCTAAATCCTCTGCGGGTCTACTCAGACAGGAGTCAGTCTTATAGGCAGCTAAAAGGAAAATGTGGGCTTTTAATTGAAATGGTGATTATAAAGATCTCAAAGAGGTTCCAGCTTTACATGGTTGCTTTAGCAGATTAGAATTCTTTCATTCACTCCATTAACATTTTCCATTCATCAAATATTTGTGTTAATAAGTGCTAGACAATGAGGAAACGCAATGTCTGACACCTGCTGTCACAATTTCAATGTCTTGTGGTGGCATACATGCAGAGACGTAAATAATTACTGTATACTAGTGGAGTCCCCGTGGAATAAGTTCAAGAATGTTCAGGGCAACGGAACCTAAAACAGACTTTTGAACACATAAAAATTTTCCAGAGGAGGGGGAGATATGTATCTTATCACAATTACAACAATGTTGAGACTCCATTTTTCAACACAACATTGGTGAAAATCAAAATTTGATAGCCCACTATGTAGGCAATGAAACAGGGAAACATTGCCTCCAGGGCAAACTACCACCACCTAGCAAAAAATGCAGCTGGTAGAAGTGCAATGGCGTTTATGACTAATTGATCACAACCAGTTATAGATTTCTTTGTTCCTTCTCCACTCCCACTGCTTCACTTGACTAGCCTTACCTTCCTTACCAGAAAGGTAAGGAATAATACATCAATAATGCATCAATGTAAGTTCAATATTGTAAGAAACATACCACTCTGGTGGGGCCTGTTGATAATGGGGAAGGGAAGACTATACATGTGTGGAGATAGGGGGTCTATAAGTCTCTGTACCTTCCTCTCAATTTTGCTGTGAACCTGAAACTGCTACTTTTAAAAAAAGTCTTAAAAAAAAAATAGGAAAACTTTTTTAAAAAACCTCCAGGGGAAAAAAGTAGGTCCTTTCCAAGGCCTACAAGATACTTTGTGATCTACATCCTGCACCCCCCTCCCTTCTTACGCTCTCTTCCCATTCTCCTCCCTGTTCACTTCGTGTAGGCACTTTTGCCCTCAAATAACCCAAACTACTGTGCCCTGATTAGAATACTCTTCCCAGAAGTCAACGTGGGCTTACTCCCTCACTGCTCAGATGTCACCATCAGAGGTCTCCTTAGACCACCCTTTCCAAAACAGCTTTCTCTCTTACCCTGCTGTACTATTCTGCACATCACCTGCACCCATCTGATATTTGCCCAAATATCTCTCCAGAACTTAAGCTCCAGGAGGATACTGTTCACTTCCACATTCCAAGGCAACACAGTACCTGACACAATGAAGGGACACAAAACTTTACTGCATAAATTACGCAATATCCAGCCAATTAAATAGTATATAACATAAGAAAAAAATCAATGCCATTTTTGCTTACATGAAAAGATCTCCAAGGTACAAAATGAGAAAAACAAGGTGTGTACAATAGGCTGTATTTTGTGTTAAAGAAAATATATACGTATATTTGCTTAGGGATTCAATGTCCAGCAGGCAACTTAACTGGTAACAGTTGCCTCCTGGAGAGAACCAGGCAGCTGAGTCAGGGATAGAAAGCCTCACTTGTGTACACATTAACGATATTACCAAGTCAAAAATGAAATGGAAAATAGGCTGGGCCAGTGACCTGTGGAAAAGGAAAAAGCACTAAGTTTGAGAAGTGGCCCTGAGGGCACAACAGTTAATAAACTACTACATTCCACATGCTCCAGAACTACCATTCTATCCAACATCTTTTCCTCATTAAGTCTGGAAAGAAAATAGCCAAGTCGCTAACAATAGTATAATCTATAATGGGTAGGACTATGGGATGTTTTGGGGGTTTTTTTGGTGGCTGGCCAGTATAGGGATCCAGCTGTACTCTAACCAACTGAGCTAACCAGCCAGCCCTTATTTTGTTCTATTTCTGATTTTTCCATCACGTGGTTATTTTTGCCTTAAAGGAGCAGTAAGGTGCTTTACTGATATTCAAAAAAACTAGTTTAAAAACCACCACGTGGTTATTTTTGCCTTAAAGGAGCAGTAAGGTGCTTTACTGATATTCAAAAAAACTAGAGTTTAAAAACCACTTTTTTTTTTAAAGGTGACCGGTAAGGAGATCTTAACCCTGGACTTGGTGTTATCAGCACCACGCCCTCCCAAGTGAGCTAACCAGCCATTCGTATATAAGGATCCGAACCCGTGGCATTGGTGTTATCAGCACCATATTCTCCCAAGTGAGCCACAGGCCAGCCCTAAAAACCACACTTCTTTACGAGGTGAAATGAACCTAAGTTACCAATCTCTCTGAGCCCATTTCCTCTTCTGTGGTAACAGTACGATTTTGTTGTGGGGATTAAATGGTAATGTCCTTTGATAGTGTTACTAAAAAAGTAAACTTATAGGTGTGAGAATCTCAATGGTTGGTGGGTTTATAATCTGACTTGGTCTGCGGCAGACATGGTCAAAGCAATTACTTTCCTCAGACTTTGAAACTGCCTACTGGTACATTTAAAAGTTCTGGATACAAACTTTAATACTATCATACTGTAAACCTAGTTATATGCCCAATTTCTGTGGCTTTTCTCCAGTTCTCACCACCCTCCACACACTCCAAGCCATGCCTAGTACCCGTAGTATCCCATGCCTAGTAACAAGCCATTTCTTGTTACCCCTTTCTCTGCTTTGTCTTACTGGCTATGTATATATTATCTATCTTCTAGGTTATCCATTTGCCATTTTCCTTCACTTTGCCAACAACTCTTTGCCAACTTGAGTTTCACAGCTCCCGGTTCCTATTAGCTTACTGTATCTTGAAAAATCATGTTCTTTTAAACTTCAAGATAGGCTACACAAAAATGAGAATCACAATCCTACCCAGTATTCATTTAAATTTCAGACTGATGAAATTTCAACTCCTTCAGCATTGTCTTGAGCAAAGGACACAGCAACATAGGGCCGTACTTTCAGTTGATAGTCAAAGCTCAATTAATTACCACTGTGAAGTCAAGGGTGTGCATTACTTTCTCCTCTATACCTAAGTGAGGGGACCAAAAATAAGGTTCTATCTAAAGCACTCAAAACAGTGCTGACACATATCCCATCAGCTACCAGTAAACGCTAGGCCAAAAATTTTCAAGGAATGGGTCTGGACCAGCACTTTTCAAGTTAGTCACAATTTAGCAGTCTCAACCGCTTAGAATAAAGGAAATAAGCACACTGCAAAGTATCATTTTCACATGTATACTACTAGAGGGGTGGTGAGTTACTTAAGTATGAAAGGTGTTGTAGACAGCCAGTATTCCCTTTCCCCATTGAGTGTAGAATTTTCTCTGCTTGGTTAAAACTATTTTTGCCCCATCCCACCCTCCATACCCTATTTATCCTTTCATATTAATTTCTAGAATGCCACTAGTTACCCATCCTAAAGCTATAGGATTAAGGACTCCTACTTTTGGCTCAGAGCTCCCACTTCCAAAAATTGAATATCAGGTTTGTTCGTTCAATCTCTGCAGATTTATTGTTGAGTAAACTTATCTTTATATAATACAGAACAATTAAAGCTAACCAAGTGAAACAGATAAATAAGCCTGCTGATTATACACACAGCTTTATACCAACCACATAATCTAGCCAGTTATCAAAATGCCAAAAATAAGGAATTCAAATAATTTCCAACATACTAGTGATCGCTCAGACCAACAAATAAATTTGAGGCAGACGAGTATTCCCAAATTGCAATGCTATCCAATGACTGTTGAAAAACTAAGAAAATAAACAAGGGTAGATACCTGCGCCACCAGCACCAACTTTTTTCTTTTTCTTTTTTTTTGCACCAAGGCTAGAGAATACCTGGTAAAAGCTTGACCAGAAAACTCAAAACTGTTACTGCCCTACCATACTTAAGATATTTAAAGTCTGAATAAAAAACCTACCGGCTATAACATTCTAAGTGCTATCAGATACTACCAAAAAAATGTAGCTACATAAGTTGTTGCTAAATATAGATGATATACAAAACTGCTTTAGTCTTGTTAACATTTCTGATTGACATCTTTTATTACTTTGCACCAGCCTGGCAAAATAAAAGAATGTTGATGATCGGAAACTGCAAAACCTAGCTTCAAAATTAATAGGTCTTAGCTCAGTATAGGGCAATCCATTGGAAGGAGAGAAGATCCAAGAGGAGAGGGATCTAGGTTGGAAAATTTTGCAAAGCTGGTTTACATGAAGATGTTCTGTCCCAAATTCAGACAATATGTCAAACATGCATTTTTTTTCTATATAAAATTGGACAACTAATGTTGAAAGCAAAGACACAAAAGAACATTGAGTAGAACCTCCCAAAATGGGAGTTCTAAATTGACCCTATCCCACTTCAATTAGTTATTATATTTCAATTAGTTACTGCACTCAGCCTCCAAAAATCAATTTCTTCCTACTTCTTATACCACACTTACTTTAATAAGCTTTGCTTAGTTCCTGTGTTGCACACTTATAGGGCAATAAAGTGGTCCCTCTAGCCTGCAGATTGACATCTTTAATTTGATAATATCTAATAACACCAACTTTTAATTTAGAGATTTATCATGACGCATTCATGCTACTATGGAGGACTCAAGAACATGTTATCCAAAGCCAGAAGGGTAAAATGGAATCCTCAAAGTCCCTTAAGATCCTGTCCAAGTGTTATGTGTAGAACAATTAATGATGTTCAAGACTTAACTAATACCATTAAACTTTGACTGTAAACAGTCTGCATAAATATGGTTAGTAACAATTACCAAGTTTGACTCCTGAAGTTTACCAAATTGAGAAATGTTAACATTGAACACAAATCAGAAATCTAGTTAGAAACATTTTATTTAAATGTGCCAAATAAAAACCCACATTTTCAGACCATAGGATGTTAATACATTCAACAAAAATTTATATTATCTTACTGCTGTGAATTTACAGAGTAATAATCCAGACTCATTTTGATTAGATGGTTGAGAAATATCCTTCCTAGGTTACACTTTACAGACATCACAAATCCCTTATAATAATGTAAACAAAATAACTTTCCCCTAAAGGGTGAACTTGAGGAACTTCAGTCCATTCTTTCAGGACTTGCACTTCTGCGTGGACTTCCTGATGGGGAACGACTAAAAAGAAGAACATTAGGTTTGGAACCAATTAGTGTTTATTGAAATTTACTCTTCTCACGTACATGTCTGGGAAATAATAAATTCAAAGATGGCCAGAGGTTCTAAGACCTAAAATTACATAAGAGGTTTATATATTTATTTGTTGTCCCTGTTTACAATTAGGCTACTTAATATCCTCTTTGTCAAAATTACAAGATTAATTAAATAGGACAACCATCTCAAGTTATTTTGGAGGGGTTTTGGTCATTACATAGCACTAGGCAAATAAAGATTTAGTCACAAAATAGCGACTATTTGCAAAATCTATCTTTTTTCATGTGGGCACTTCCTTTACACCTACTGTCCATATATACAGAAGTATAGCATGTTTCTTTTTCTTTTTTTTTTTTTTTTAAAGATGACCGGTAAGGGGATCTCAACCCTTGGCTTGGTGTTGTCAGCACCACGCTCAGCCAGTGAGCAAACCGGCCATCCCATATATGGGATCCGAACCCGTGGCCTTGGTGTTATCAACACCACACTCTACCGAGTGAGCCACAGGCCGGCCCGGTATAGCATGTTTCTAACATGAAATTTAAATATAATTAAGAATTCATAGGACTAAACACATCTTATCTATAACATTTTATGACTATTTCCAACAAAAATATAAACTGATGTTGAAGCAAGAAAAGCAATATTTCAAACATTTAGTATGTAGTACTTTAAACTATATAGCACCAATTCTCCAAAGAGCTCAAAGACTGCAAAGTAGGCAGCAAGCAAACAAATTCTGCAGAGCCCACAGGCAAGATCTGGCAACAAAACATTATTTAGCTTACCTTCTTTTTGGAGATGGAGATCTGGACTTTGATCGGCTGTCAAAACATGAGAAATTCTATTAAGAAAAAGTACTAACCAATCCCTTCCTTATAGTCACAATACCATGAAACAAACCCCCAAATCACCCTAATTTTAAAATGCCAGGCTACAGGTTAAACTGAAAAAGCCTACCAGCTGTTGCTAACAAAAGCCAATCTTTCAACAACTGTCTTTGATAAGTGAACTACTATATTGTATTTTATCATGATTAATCTTGTGCATTCTGCTTTAAGTACATTTAATCTCAGGATGCTTCTACACATACCTGTCAGTTCTAACAAGGGTCTCTTAATATTACCCCCAAAGACACAAATTTCTTCCTCACTATAGCTTCACATTCCCTTGTTCAGGTAGTTAGCCATGAAGTAATAGGCCATGAAGTTCTAGTTTGGTTTATTAAGGTACTGTATTCCCAATTAACATCTAAGCTTAGTTAACTTAAAATTTCAGCAATTCGAAACACTTTGAACTCTTTGGATATTGGTGCCATATAACTAGAAGTGCATTAATCACATTTTTACCTACCTGCTTCTTGGTCGTGAAAGAGATCTGGATCTTGATCTTGACCTCGACCGGGATCTTAATATAGAAAAGTGAAAATACAATTATATGTTAATCCATAGGAATTCTCTTAAACACCTACTGAGCACTTTATTAGGTAGGTTAGGAACAGAGGAGCTAAAAGTGAGCAAGATTCAATTCTTGCCTTTTATCAGTCTAAGGTAGGACAAACAACACTTTCAAACTAATATCAAATATAAGAAACCGCCATTTCAATTACTTGTCTCTATCATACTCAATTGGTCAGTTCCTATACATAACAGCAATATTCTCAAAACCACTGTCTAATAACCAAGAGAAATAGATGGTTTTCACTAGAAGACTAGTATGATTTGACCTTGAAAACAAAGCCACCACTGGTAAGGCTTTATTCTTGGATCAGCAGTGTATCATGGTTCAAGGCCATCAATTTGTCAGACAAACCAAATCAAGCTTTGACAGACACATCTCTCTTAAAGATCTTGGATCCTGCAATCATATTTAAGCCATGGACCATCCAGAAAGATGGTCCATAGCTTTCTCAAAGGTACCACAGGATTCAGAATTCCTGTATTTAAAGGAACTTAAAGGATCCCTAGTTCAATATGTCACTTAAATTTAAGTGTTAAAACTAAGTGTCTTGTTAAACAAAATCCACATTGATCTATATGGTACACTACCACCCTAGACAACTTTCCAGGGTCTCAAATTCACCACATCATTCCAAAAATGTTAAAACATTTCACCTTGATTCTAAATCTCTTCTTGGGTCCAATGGGCCTTGTCGGGAAATCAGGCAACTATCATCTTTCAGAACTAGTATCATTTGCCTATACAATATAGCTATAATCTAATACCAAAAAAGTTTACACCAACATGCCCGCCCAGGGTGTTCACTGGAATGATTTGTTGCTTTGGACCCTTCTCTACCATCATGGCCTCTCTAACAAGCCTTAAAATCTTTATAGTTGAGCTTTTCTTCATCTGTAAAAACAGGGTAATATCCACATTACAAGTCCTATATAAACTCAACTTGTATATCTCAAATATCCTTTGAAACAATCCATGTGGATTATGTCCTTAAGACACTCCACTCCTATTATGAAGTCGTGACAATCCAAATACAAGTAAATAAAAAAACATGTTACATACTGGAAATACCTCGATCCTTTTATAGAACCAGACCTAGATCTTCTGAGTGAAGCTGATCTTGATCTACGAAGAGACACAGATCTTGATCGTCGAGGAGATGCTGATCTTGACCTAAGAAATCAAAAAAGTTTAAGTCCACCTGCAAATAAAGTTCTTTACTTCTTGTTAAGACTTGAATTAAACAAGATCTCTCACCTCCGGCCCCTGCTCCTGCTGCGTGAGCGAGAGTATCGCCTTCCCCTGGACCGCGAATGTGATCTAGACCGTGACCTAGTTTTCAAGTTAGAAAAAAACAAAATGTTAGATGATAACTCGTTTTTAGAGTTTGTGTGCCTCTGCTGAAATCAAATCTCAAAACTATTTAAATTTAGTGTCTCATTTGGAAAAAACTCTGGGCCTATTAGTTGTTGAATACATACATATATATTTTTACTACCTAAAAAAAGAGTTGTTAAAAGCTGCATTACATCTTAGAATTACATAATATAAAACACTGTAATGTGTATTTAAAATAAACCTTGCAAGTTTGCAGGTCGACCCTCTTTGGCCCATGGTCTAGTAGATCTAGACGATCTAGAAGTATCTATAGCCGATCGCTGCATCTAGATGTTCTCTTCAATCTAACGACGATCAAACTGACAGCCAAATGAGCCAGGTGAGGCTTGATTGACGCAAGAAGATTTTTCTAGTTGGGAATGTGGTCAATCTGGTGTTCCTCTTTCTAAACCGGAGGGGGCCCCAATTGTAAGCCAAATTTACTGTTACGGCGATCACCGTCTCAAATTTTCTGCCCTTTAAAGAATAAGGTGAAGCTAGGTGTAGATGACTCGAGGGGATCTGGCCTCTTATGCTGATCACCTCAAGGTCTAGGAGGATCTTAATTGTCGGATTTGCAAGGCGCCTCAGCAAGATATCATAAGGCTCGTGACATTCTGAATCAAGGCGACTGACTCAAACGAAGAAACCTGAAAGGTTTTGACCAGGTTGATTATTAATATATTAACATTTTTTAATTAAACAAAAATTGTAAAATACACCTGTACAATTAACATTCAAGTTTATAGAAAAACACTAGTTTCTGCCTTGCTAATAAAAGAATTACTTGATTAACTAGAATACCAACCATTCCTTTATTAAAATAAATACCTGCTTCTTCTTCGCCGGCTATAGCGATGACAATCATAAGCATAATGTCCCTTTTCGCCACACTCATAGCATCTATCATTGGGATCAAAGGGACGTCGGGCAGGTGGCCTATCAAAACGAGATCTCCGAGGCATGCCTGTTGATAGTTCAACCCTCACTCTGGAACCACAAATCACCCTATAAAAAGAAAAGTCACAAAATCCTAAAGTTAGGAAAACTTAGTTTAGGATAACTCTTTCCAACCACTCTTTCCCCTCACAAGCTTTGGCTATCTTTAATAAACCCTCCCTACTCCACCTTTGCTACCCTCTTTAATCTTTAAATAACACTCTGATCACCTATTTAAAGGCCTCCCCCGGACTACAGAATCCAAGCTTAGCACCTAGTTATGTAGCCTACAGAAATATTCAGATGAAGAAGGTAAGTTTCACAATCGATATCTTACTTACTTCCCATCGAGTCCTCGTACTGCATCTTCTGCATCTCTAGGATCTTCAAATTCCACAAAGGCAAATCCTGGAGGATTTCTGGCAATCCATACAGTTCTTAAAGGACCATAATAACTGAAAGCCCTTTCTAACTCTCCTTTGCCAGCACCAGTTCCCAGGTTACCAACATACACCTTGGTTTCTGTTTAAAAACGCAAATAGAAGAACGCACGTTATGCAAAATTTGACCCAAGTTTGAATGAATTTTTTGCCTTAAAACCAGAAAAACATACACCTTGGTTTCTGTTTAAAAACGCAAATAGAAGAACGCACGTTATGCAAAATTTGGCCCAAGTTTGAATGAATTCTTTGCCTTAAAACCAGATTTGCCTTAAAACCAGAAAACCTGGGCCGGCCCGTGGCTCACTCGGTAGAGTGCGGTGCTAATAACACCAAGGCCCCGGGTTCGGATCCCACATAAGGATGGCCGGTTCGCTCACTGGTTGAGCGTGGTGCTGACAACACCAAGTCAAGGGTTAAGATCCCCTTACCGGTCATCTTTAAAAAAAAAAAAAAACAAACAAAAACCAGAAAACCTATCTTTAAGACTGCAAAGCAGGTTGAATGTTCTCTATCAAGGATCGTATTAAGTCTTAAAACCAGAGAAGTTTGTAAGTTTCTGAAAAGCTAAATTTAAGACAAAGTTCTCAACATGCTAATAAGGGGGAAACCTCCAAAACACAAGCCAAGACGCGCGGTAGGACACTCCGAGGCGTGGGGCGGGTCCCGGCCCGGCCCCGCCCCCGAATCCCCGGCGCGCTGCGAGCGCGCGGGCC
>NW_007727280.1:18129-20399 GCF_000696425.1 Galeopterus variegatus | reverse complement strand
CCGGCGGCGGCGGCGGGCGGGCCCCGGCAGAGCAGGGCTGCGCCGCTCTTGTCCTCCGCGGCAACAGCCCCAGGCGCAGGCTCGCCCAGGACTCCAGCTCCCCGCCCCAGAGCCATAAACCGCGCTAGAAAAAGCTACGAGAGAAAAAAAACCAGCCGCCAGTCGCAAGGACTACGTCCCCATTCCCACTCCGCACTTCAACCGACTGTCTCATGAATGCGCAGCTCGCGGCTGCAACTTTCTTTCAGACTCAAATTCGACCACGATTTTATCACTGCGACCAGATGTGTCCGCTGAAGTGGCGGGAAAGAGCTAAGGAAATGCGCCACCACGGTCGTCAATGTGCGCAAAATGGCAGCCGCCGCCGCCGAGGGCGGGGGGGAGAGGGCGGGTTGCCCCAAGAAAGACAACGGAAAAACCGTGATCCTGGACCTGGCTTCGGGCTGGCTCAGGGAATGAAAATGCCCTGGAATACGGAACCCAGAAGCGATATACACCCGCCATCCCCCGTCCTCCCTCAACACCCCGCCCTGCTTCGTATGGCGTGAGCCGAAGCCGCCATTACGCACGCGGAACCACCATCTCCCAACCGCCGCGTCAAGCCTACGGCCTCGCAATGCTCACTAAACCCACAGCAGCGTCCCTCACTGGGCCCTAGCCTCTTACCTCCTCCGTACCGCCCGTAACGCGACATGATGACCGGCCCGCGTGTTCTGCTCTCCGGCTCGCAGTGCCCAGGGCTCAAACAATAACAAGTCTACCACACTACCTCACTCGCCAACGATCCCGGCGGCACTAAGAGGAAGAGCCTGGGTTCGCGCTTATATACGCAACGCTGGGATTTTTTTTGCGCATGCGTCATGTCGACGTTCTGCGCGGCACAAAGGAGCTGGGCGGAAACAGCCGAGAAGCGGCGCGGAGGGAACTGCAGAGTCTAGAACGCGGCTTAAGGGCGGAGGGATACGTTTCCATGGGAACGCCACGATCTCGTCTGTAAACCCGTGGCCTTCCCCTCGGTGTCCCCCCTTTCCTGAACCCTTGTTGTCTTCCTTCCCTGACCCCTACCTCCTACCTTTTCCCCTTTACCCCCTTCCACTTTTTCCCCAATCAAGGGGCTCTCGGCGCTAGTAATCTTAGTACAGGTGCATTAGACCGACCTATGAAAGGCTGTAAATTTTAACCGCTAATGTTGCAGCTGTCGACGCCTTTCTGCTGGGGGACCTGGCCTAGTCTGCTACTCAGTGATCTTTGGGGCTCATCAGAGGTAATCGAGAGTTTGGCCAGGGTGAAAACTCCAAGAACCCGCCTTTCTGAGAAGTGGTCTTTGCACCCTAGGCTTCAAAAGGGATGAAGCTCCCAGAGACTCGTGGTAATACCTCCCGCCCTGCACCGCCCCTCCAGCCCCTGCAGAGCGAGTCACCACCAGTTTGTCACCAGCACGGTCTGAGTTCTTGGAGTCTGGGGGACAAAAGAATAGAGTTGTGGGGCTTTTTTTTCCTGGTGTCAAAACACTGAATCCTTAAAGCATTTTTAGCCAGTGGCGATCCCGAAGGTACTTGCATCTGAAACGCGAAGTAATTTATTTGTTCTTCCCTTCTAGGGCTTTCTGCGTTATATTGTAGTAACACATCTTATCCACTAGTACTCTGATTCTGAGGATTGGGACTCTTAAGTCATCTTGGAGTATCTCTCCATTCAATGCAGTTAGCAGCCTTGCCGTTCAGCCACTCAATATATAGCAAATAAGTGAAAAACCTTTCTTTACGTTAGAATGCTTAAAATCCAATTATGATCTTATATACACTGTATTTGCCAGACACCTATTCTACAAATACAGATTTAAGTTGTTTTTACTAAAGCCACAAAAAATACAGACATTATATCATAAATACTTGGGATACACAAGAGTTGGAAATGTTACACGTGGAAGAGGAAATCCTTAGGTATTTGTATTTTTATCTTCTTTACCTGCTGTAACTTCATTTGGTGTGTGTGTATATATATATATATATGTATGGGATGCAGAGTACAGGGAAAGGAGACCTACTTGATGAATAAAGTATGGACTCTCTCCAGGTCATGCTACAAATTTATACATACATATTTTTTCAAATTATGAAAGAATTAGTCTGTCTCAAGAAAATTGCTAGCAAGAAAATAGAAGCTCTATAGAGTTTATTTGTTTTCCCGTAGTCTTAGTGACTTTTGTTTTAATCTACTTAACAGGGTTCTTCTTAAAAGGATTAAACAATAATTACAAAAATCTTTTT
>NW_007727280.1:16146-16957 GCF_000696425.1 Galeopterus variegatus | reverse complement strand
TTAAACTAAGATTACATTCCCAGATTCTGTTTGACTGTGAAAACTACTTAATTTAATTCAACAATTATTCTAATAGTTTCTAATATGAAGTATTGAGTAATTCTTAATGTGTTACGGTGGTTAAATTTTGACAATATTATTAGTTTAGGAAGGCAGAGTAATTCATAATCCTTTTACAGCAGTTTTCAAAATTTATCTGCGTTTTCTAGATTCAGTATTTCCAGAGAAGCATTAAAGAAAAAGTTCACTTTTTAATCTTACTTCCCTCACCATTTTAGTTTCACTTTTAAGTCACTTGTCACCATTTTAGCTTGAATGTGAAAACCTTAGAATAAGAAAAGAAAAGCTAATTTAAACCTTTTGCACATGTACCTAGTTTTAACATAACGAAATAGCCGGTGGTAACAAATACTAGTCTTTTAATAATTATTTATGTATTTGCTGTGAATGTATGTCCTGTGAGTCAATCCAAACAGCTATGTTCAACTTCAGATTTTCTTTTTCAATGTTTCATGATTTTCTGTTCTCTCTAGAATGCTGTTAGGAAATTCTGGGAAGGAAAAGTTTATAGAGACATGTTAATTCTTTCATACTGTATAAAGAAATTAACTTCTCATTAGCCAAGTTCTGGACTACAGTCAGTACTAAAGTATGAGAGGTGTGGACAGCAATAGTTAAAAAACTCCAGTACTTTGACCGACTTCAAAGATTGAAACTAGGAAGAGGAAAAACATGATGCAGGAGGGCCCTACTGATATAATTATTACCTAAGTGGGTGGTTTAGGAGTATAAAACAATCTCGGGAATAGTG
>NW_007727280.1:11040-15586 GCF_000696425.1 Galeopterus variegatus | reverse complement strand
TCATTAGCCAAGTTCTGGACTACAGTCAGTACTAAAGTATGAGAGGTGTGGACAGCAATAGCTAAAAAACTCCAGTACTTTGACCGACTTCAAAGATTGAAACTAGGAAGAGGAAAAACATGATGCAGGAGGGCCCCACTGATATAATTATTACCTAAGTGGGTGGTTTAGGAGTATAAAACAATCTCGGGAATAGTGAGGCTTTCTGTGGAATGCCTAATTGTATTAAAAAGCATGAAACTGAAATCTTCCAGCCCTAAGTTAATCAGTAGTGTTGTTCCCTCTCTAAAGAAAGAATATTAATGAAAGGGATTTGGTCAGCTTTATATCTTAACTAGAGAGTTAGAATTAGACTAGCTTAGACTTCAAGTTTAGCAGTTTATCCAGCACTATCTTGGAAGGAGGAAACTTTATAGCTAGGATTATTCCAGTCATTAAAGTGGTACACTTTAAGTAAAATAGGGACACATATTAAAAGCAACAACTCAGAAAGGGAAATTTTCTTCATGAAAAGTAGATCCTAAGGAATCCCAAATTCAAATGCTGAAGCATTGTTAAGGGTTCTATCCAAAGGTATTTGCCTTTGGAATGGTGAGATGTATTTTCATGAGTAATGGGGTAAGACAGAAAAATTGTCACTTTTTGATTTTTACAAAGTTTAGTCTTTTTTGTTTGGTTGTTTTGTTGTTTGGTTGGTTTTAGTAAGCTAGCTGGTATGGGGATCCGAACCCTTGACCTTGGTGTTACATGAAGCTAACGTCTATAAGATTAGGCACACCTTAAAGAAAAAAAAATGCAAATAAAAATTTATTCCAAAGTCAATGACAAATGGAAACATGTAGATAATTACATTTAGATTACATATGAAAGATATTGCTTGACAGTCAGAGCTAGGAGGAATTTTGTAAGATCAGTAGTCTAACCATCTCATTTTTCAAGTGAGACTAAGACCTAGAATTGCAGTATGGTGGGTGCCATGGTTCCCAAATCCTGCTACAAGGATCATCAGTCCAGACTTTAACAAAGATTTCTCCAATTCTCCAATAGAAAAATAGGAACTATTGTCAACCACTCGTTCTTGGAAAGAATTATTCTTTGTTTTGTGAATGTATCTTTCTCGTTTTTTTGTGGTAAAATGCTCCCCCTCGTTATTTTAATGAAAAGATGCTGAGTAATTTTTTTATTAACCTCATATGATTTTTTTTTCCTTTTTGTCTTTTTTCGTGACCTGCAACGGGATCGCAACCCTCGCTGTCGCGCCTGCACCGCGCTCAACCAGTGAGCGGACCGGTCTCTATATGGGATCCGAACCCTCGGTGGGAGCGCTGCTGTGCTCCCAAGCGCCACACTCTACCGAGTACGCCACCGGGCCGGCCCAACCTCATATGATTTTTGATAGGAAAAAGTATGTTGCCTGCCCCACCAGATTTTTTTCCAGGTCCATCTAGTTGCCAAGATCGGAGAACCTAGAATCTCTGGTAATGAACAAAGCATGGGTTTACCCCATAAAAAAATAGGCAAAAATCAGAAACAGTCAGTTTAGAAAAGCAAGGGAAAAAAAGGCCAGTGAAGAAGAAAAAGTGTCTATCTTCACTAATAAAGAAATACAACTTCTAAAAAAAGAAATACAAATTAAAACAACATGCTGAGCTGGCTGGTTAGCTCAGTTGGTTAGAGTGCAGTCTTAGAACACCAAGGTCACAGGTTTGGATCCCTGTACCAGCCAGGTGCCAAAATAAAATAAAAATTTAAAAATAAATAAATAGGGCTGGCCCGGTGGCGCACTGGAGAGTGCGCCGCTTGGGAGTGTGGCAGCGCTCCCGCCGAGGGTTCAGATCCCATGTGGTGACCGGTTCCCGCTCACTGGCTGAGCGTGGCGTGGGCGCAACACTGAGGGTTGCGATCGCGTTGCCGGTTCCCGGTACGGGTGCGACACCGAGGGTTGCGATCCCGTTACCGGCCAGTAAAAAAGAGAAAAAGGAAAATTCCCGCTCACTGGCTGAGCGTGGCGCGGGCGCAACACTGAGGGTTGCGATCCCGTTGCCGGCCAGTAAAAAAGAGAAAAAGGAAATAAATAAATAAATAAATAAGTAAAACATGCTATTTTTTTTTCAGGAGTGCAGGGAAATTGGCACTTATAGCCACTGATAGGACTATGAAATGATACAAGGTATTTGAAGGTCAGTTTGGCAATATGTTTTTAAATAATTAAATTGTATATGTACTTTGGCCCAGCAATCCTACTTTCTGGAATTTATTCTAGAAAATAATCATAGATATGCATAAAGATGTATGTGCAAAAATGTTCATGGGATCTTATATATAATGTCAAAAAATTGGGAATAGCTTGTGCTATGGTCTGAATATTTGTCCCATTCCAAAGCTCATGTGGAAGCTTGATCCCCAATGTGGCAGTGTTGAGAGATGGGGCCTTTCAGAGGTGATTGGATTATGAGGGCAATGCCCTCATAAATGGATTAATTCATTCATGGATTAATGGGTTAATGGGTGAGTGGGTTATCATGGGAGTGGCACTAGTGGTTTTACAAAGAGAGCAAGTAAAAAAAAAAAAAAACAGAACAAGTGAGCACATTAACACATGCTCCTACTCTGTGCCCATGTGATTCCCTGCATCACCATGGAACCCTGCGCAGTCCCCACCGGGAAGAAGGCCCTCACCAAACATGCCCCCTGGACCTTGGACTTCCCAGCCTCCAAAACTGTAAGAAATATATATAAATTACCCAGTTTCAGGTGTTCTGTTAGTAAGCTACGGAAAATGAACTAATACAGCTTGAAAAGCAAACAGAAAGGGATTGCTTAAGTATGTCATGGCTGGGCTGGCTGGTTAGCTCCATTGGTTAGAGTACAGTGTTGATAACACCAGTGTCAATGGTTCGGATCACCATACTGGCCTGTTACCAAAAAAAAAAAGTTACTGTTATTTAAAATCACATTGTAGAAGAATTTTTTTTAAATTTTAATTTATCAATATACAGTGTAGTTGATTTTCATGTCCCTTTACTAATTCCTCCTTTCCTCCTCCCTCTCCCCACTCCCCCCCATCAACATCATATATTGTAGAAGAATTTTTAATGTCAGAAAAATGTTTATGGTATATAGTTAAGTAACAAAAGCAGAATGCTTTGGTTTTGTAAAAATAAATTGTATTAATAAAAGTAAGTTTTTCTTGTTTTGCTTTTCTGTATTTTACAGTTTTCTGTGATAATCTTTTTGTTTTTAAGAGGGAGTTTTAGAGATGGTAGAATTCCACATTTGAACTGAGAAATCACTGTTTGGTAGCTGCGTAAACTGAAACATGTTGCTATGCTTGTCATTTTAGGCTTTAGATTACTCAGGAGAAAATGGAGGTGACAAAGGTGCTGTCTGTGGGTGGATGGTATTATAAATGTAGGGTACATGCATTTTGGTTATTTTCTGATTTTTTTTTATGATCTGCATTGCTTATAAGAAGAAACTAAATGTAATATTATTTTGAAAAAATATAAATACTTTAAGTGGAAGTAGTAATGAAGGAATTAAGTGGGATAGTTAATATGGGGAGGATCTGGAATTAATATATGTACTCCCAAACTGTTAACTGTGGTTGCCCCTGGGAAGTGGGATTGAGTTGAAGGGAGGAGCTTTCATTTTTTAACTGTATAGTCTTCTGTATTATTTGTAGGTTTTGTGTTTTGAAACAAATATATATATATTTTAACCATTGTAACATGCCCTTCCCCCATACCCTCTGTACCTTTTACTCAACTTCATTTTTTTTCATAGCTCTTCTCACCTTCTGACTTATTGATTCATTGCATGACAGTGAATGCAATGTAACTCAACTATAGTGTAAGATCCACAGAGACAGACATTGTTTTATTCACTTACATATTCCCACTGCCTAGCATTGTGCTTGGGAGTTATAGTGAGACATTTGTTTTATGTTACAAAAATTTGCCTGGGAAACTGCCAGTATGCTACCACTTTCCAGTGGGACACTGATGGTTCCAAAGTCAAATAAAAACAAAACCCAAAAAAAACCCACCTCTCTTTATCCTAGAATTGTTCTATTTGGTTACTTACCATGGAAAGATGTTTATTGTGTTTTTACACACAAATACCCGTATTCCCTCTTCCTTGTTGCCCACCCACCCCCAAATGCAGCTGTGTTGAAGTTTTCTCGTTCAGCTAAGTGCTCAAGGTCACTCATACAATGTTTCTCATACAAGAAATAAATTTTTTAAAAAATGTTTCTCAGGCCGGCCCGTGGCTCACTCGGTAGAGTGCGGTGCTGATAACACCAAGGCCACGGGTTCGGATCCTATATAGGGATGGCCGGTTTGCTCACTGGCTGAGCGTGGTGCTGACAACACCAAGCCAAGGGTTGAGATCCCCTTACCGGTCATCTTTTAAAAAAAAATAATAATAAAAATAAAAAAAATAAAAAATAAAAAATAAATGTTTCTCATACACGTAATTTTTTTTTTTTTTGTCTTTTGTCTTTTTCCGTGTCCGGCAACGGATCGCAACCCTCAGTGTTGCC
>NW_007727280.1:0-10483 GCF_000696425.1 Galeopterus variegatus | reverse complement strand
CTTCTAGAAAGGCTTCCTAGGACTTTGGGGCTCCTGATTTTATCCCAAAGTTCAACTCTTCCTTCAATGTTTCAAAAGATAACCTTTTCAGTAAGAGCCTCCCTTTTTCTACTATAGATGTGTAGGCATCTTAAGAATGTAGTATTTTATGTTTGCCTCTTGTTTTTTTCCTTACTGCACGTTTATAGCTTACATATTTGTGTGTGTGTGTGTGTGTGTGTGTGCATGTGTATAAAATTTAGAATTAGTAGAATTGCATTCTTCGAAAATATCCTTTAACTTTTCATTAGTTCAAATATAATATTTCAACATAGTATATAATTTTGATGTATTACTGAACATGTTAGCCTGCATGACAGCTCTTTCTTTGGAAAAATAGTCCCCAGTCATTTGTGTCTTGAAATATTTGCAATGTATAAAGATAAGTTAGTGTAGAAGAGTACCTACTTATGGTGAATGTTCCATGAATTTTTTTTTAATTACATTCAGTTTTACACCTTCCCAGTCACTAGCTATTTGTGACTGGGTCTGTTTTTTTAATAAATAAACTTTATTATTATTATTTTTTTTTTTGGCAGCTGGCCAGTACAGGGATCTGAACACTTTTTTTTTTTTTTTCCCATTTTTTCACGCAGCTGGCTAGTACAGAAATCTGAACCTTGACCTTGTTGTTATAATGCCATGCTCAACCATCTGAGCTAACTGTCTGGCCCAAGTTCCACATTCTGTAATACTTTTGGGCATGAACAGAATGCAGCCAAGTTCCTTGCCAGTTCATGGCAAGGGTGATCTTTGCCCCAGTTTCCAATAAGTCCCTTCTCATTTCTATCTGAGACCTTTATGGTCCATATTTCCATCAGCATTCTGGTCACCACCATTTAACAAATCTCTAAAACTTCCCCTGGCTTTCTTGTCTTCTAAGAAAGAAGGCTTTTTCTAGCCTGCTCCTTCAAATTCTTCCGGCCTTTGCCCATTTCCTGGCTCCAAAGCCTCGTCCACATTTTCAGGTATCTATTATATGCAACACCCAACTCCTGGTAACAGTTTTCTATATTAATCTGTTTCTGTTGCTTATAACAAAATACTCAGAACTGGGTAATTTATTAAAAACACCAAAATTTATTGCTTACAGTTTCAGAGACTGGGAAGTCCAAAGTCCAGGGAACACATTTGGTGAAGTCTTTCTTTGGTGGTGACTTCAGTGATGGCAGGGTATCACATTGAGAAAATGGTGGAGCAGAGAGACTAACCACCTCATTCAGTCTCTTTTTAAAGCCCTCAGAACCACATCTATGACCACCATTTTTAATTCATTCACTACATTATGGTCCTACAATCTAATCACCTCTTCAAGGCCCCACCTTTCAATTACCATTATAGGCTCTCCCACCCTCTTAACACTGTCACAGTACAGATCAAGTTTGGGGGGGAAACTCAATCCAAGACAGGCAGTAAACAAAAGGTTATGTTATACCTTAAAGCGTCTTTGAGTGTGGGAAGGTGGAAGAGCTGTAGTGAGAAAGTTCACAATTAATTAGCAACCCATTCCTGTTGAGAAAGCAAAATACACAAAGTAATTGTTGAAGTAAACTCAGGTATTACAAAGACATAGTGGTTAGCTGTGAGAAGATTTGAAATTGAATCCTGTCTCTGAAATTTACTATTTGGTTTTAGAAAAATCATTTATTCTGATGTTAAATGACAGATCTAAATAGAAAGGGGAAAAAAATCACTTAAATGTTTTAGACATCTGTTGTCTCATTTATATTCATTCATGTATCATACATTCAAGCATACTTCAAAATGATTCAGAGCTGGTAATCATAATTAGCCCATATCAAAATTTTGAATGATTTTGAATAGCAGTGTTGCATTTTTTTCTTTGCTTAGCCTAATTATTCCATGGGGTTATATGGATAAGATGATTAATTATCTATGTAATATTTAACTGAGAGTAGGGCTGGCCAATTAGCTCAGTTGGTTAGAGCATGGTGTTATAACACCAAGGTCAAGGGTTTGGATCCCCATACCAGCCAGCTACCAAAAGAAAAAAATTTTAATTGAGAGTGTAAAAGCTTTTTTATATTATAAAATTAATTTACGTTTGTGGCAGAAAATGGAAAATTTAGAAAAGTAAAATGAAAAAAGCAATAATCATACATGGTTTAACTTTCCAGATAGAGCATATGTCTTGTTTACTACTATAGCCCAAGCATCTACAACTGACAGGTACAAAGTAGATGCTCAAAAAGCATTGTTGAATGACTTTTAAAAAAGAAGTTAAGCTCTTGATGCTGTATAGCACAGTGACTATGACTGTGAGTTCTGAAGTCAAACCACCTGAATTTGAATCCTGGCCCTGCACACACCAATCATATGACTTTGGGCAAGCCACTAAATGTCACTTAGACTCAATTTCCCCATATATGAAAGAGAAATGACAATAATACCTACCTCACATTTTCTTGACCCTTACAGTATTAACAGTTAAATAATGACTTCATCTTGAATTTTTTTAGTATACATAAATTGAAAACTGTCATAACCATTTGATAAATGTTAATTCAATTTAATGACTCAGTGCCAGTCATTGTACTAGGTGATGAAGACAGAAGACAGACATTTAAAAATATATATATGCAGGTGCTCTGACAGAGGTAAGCACAGGGCATCATGGGAATACACAGGATATTCACTTAACTTATCTTGAAGAAGAGATCATGTTTTCTAAATCTCTGTTCAAATGTTACCTTATCAGAGAGGACTTCCTTGACTGTCGTGCATAAAATAGCAACTATCTCACACTTCATCACTCTCTAAATTCCTTATTCTGTCATAACCAGTTTTATTCTTCTTCATGGCATATACCAACAGCTGACATGTTATTGTTTTTTTGCATAGAAGCAGGGTCTTTGTTTTGTTCATTGCTGTATCCCCAGCACTGAGAAGGAGCTCAGCACATAGAAGGAGCTCAATTAAATACACATTGAATGAAAGACAAAAAGGAAGCCTCTTCTCTGTTAGTGGAAGAGGTTTTCTTCATCTTATCCAAGTCTTCTCCTCCCTCACCTGTGTTCTGCCTCCTTTTTATTGAATTGTTCCTTTGTGTATCTTCAACCTCTCTCTCCCTACCTTATTCAAACCCCCTAACTGAATGATCACCATGGCTCAGTATTAGCCTCTCCTAATCCATTCTTATTAGATCTTTCCAAATGAAGAAAATTTAGACAAGCACATAGAGGTAGGGAAGATATTTCAGACAGAGACAACATTTTAAATAAAAGAAGAGCAACAGTGTTGGCCAGTTAGCTCAGTTGGTTAGAGTGTGGTGCTGATAACACCAAAGGTCCAGAGTTCAAACCCTGTACCAGCCAGTTGCCCAAAAATAAAAACAAACAAAAAGCACAACAGGAGTATGACTTTTCCTCTATTACCAAAAGCTTCGGGACTCCTGCCCAAAGCAGTCTGAATCCCAAATCTCATATAAAACAATTCAGTAGGCACCTGCTATGTGCCAGGCTAGGTATGTGGAGAGTGGGTGGGGGTACAAAATAATATTTATTGAACATTTACTATATATATGCCAGATACTGTTCTGACTGCTTTACATGTATTAATTCATCTTATTCTCCCAACCACTGTTTACTAGAGGTACCATTTTTCCCTATTAGCAGATGAGGAAACAGAGGACACAGTAAGGCCAAGCAAGTGGCAAAATCAGGATTCAAACCTAAAGAGTGTAACTTCACAGTCTGTGATTTTTACCATGTTATAACCTTAGTGATAAGCAATGTTAGAGAAGTATGCCCGGGGTGATTTGGAGGACAGGAAAGGGGCACCTCATTCAGCAAGGTAGAATTGGTAGGGTTTGATAACTGTTGGGAGGATATGGGAGGAGAGAAGGAAAAGGAGTTTAGGGTGGACCATGGTACCAACCAGCTAGATAGAAAATACTAGAGTAGAAGAAGACCAGATGGTTTTAGAGATTAATAAATATCCTTTTCCATTCCCTGAGTTCAGAACCAATGAGATACAGATGTAAGAGTCAAGTAGAAGAAGACCAAAATATAATTTTTTTTTCTTAACATAATTGATTGTACATATCTGTGGGGTACAGCATTGAGTATCAATACATGTGTGCAATATGTGATGCTCAAATCAGCATAATTAGTATATTCAACATTACACAATGTAATCATTTTCTCATTAACACTCCTTCCCCGCTCCTGCCTCTGGTAGTCTCAGTTCTGTTCTCTCCTTTTAAAAGTTCAATGAATTATTGTGATTGTTGTATCTTTCTTTTTTTTATGTATTTTTTTTTATTAGCTCCCACTTATGAATGAGGACAAGTGGTATTTCTCTTTCTGTGCCTGGCTTATTTCACTTTACATAACTTTCTCTAAGATCATCCATGTTGCTGCAAATGTCAGAATTTACATTTTTTTTATGGTGGAGTAGTATTACATTGTGTATGTATACCACATTTTCCTTATCTGGTTGCCTGTGGATGGACATTTAGGTTGGCTCCAACTCTTGGCTATTGTAAATGGAGCTGCAATAAACATGGGTGTGCAGGAATCCCTGCGAGGTGATAATTTCCATTCCTTTGGGCATATACCCAGCAGTGGGATTGCTGGATTGTATGGCAGTTCTATCTTCAGTTGTTTGTAGTTTCCATAGTGTTTTCCATAATGGCTGTACTAATTTACAGTCTCACCAGCAGTGGAGAAGGGTTCCCCTTTCTCTGCATCTTCACTAGCATTTGTTATTCTGTCTTTTTGATAACAGCCAGGTTAACTGGGGTGAGATGATATCTCAATGTGGTTTTGATTTGCATTTCCGTGGTGCTGAGTGATGCTGAGCATTTTTTCATATGTCTGTTGGCCAGTTGTATATCTTGCTTTGAGAAATGCCTATTCAGCTCCTTTGCCCATGTTTTAATTGGGTTACTTGTTTTTTTACTGTTAAGTTTCTTGTGTATTCTGGATATTAATCCATTGTCAGATGCATAGTTTGCAAATACTTTCTCCCGGTTTGTAGGTTGTCTTTTCACTCTGTTAATTTTTTTTTTTTTTTTTTTTGCTGTGCAGAAGATTTTTAGTTTGATATAATCCCATTTGTTTATTTTTCCTTTTGTTGCCTGTGCTTTTGGGATCTTATTCATAAAATGTTCAGTCCTGCTTCCTGAAGTGTTTTCCCTATGTTTTCTTTTAGGAGTTTTGTAGTTTCAGGTCATATATTTAAATCTTTAATCCATTTTTAGTGGGTTTTGGCATATGGCAAGAGGTACGAGTCACTATCAACTGAATCAATCTTTTTGATTGTGACTGTACCTTCACATAGTGTTGCCAAGTGTGCTCACTAATACTTCACTCCTTAATTAAACAGATTTACCCACCTGGTCCCAGGCACAGCTGGAGAGCAGAAAACAAAATCTTCCTGTTTTTTGATATCAGACTTTGGACAGGCTGATTCCCCCCAGAAAAGGAACCCAGAAGGCATAGAGCTACACTTGCCTAGTTTCTTCTCTCAAATCTCAGCCAAAAGTCAGCCCACCAACCAAGAGTATTTCTCTAGCAGAAAATTCCCCTCATGGGAATTGAATAGGGAATAAGTACTCCCTCTCTCACCATCTCTGAAAATTTATATTATTGACTGTTACAAGTATTAATCCTTGAAGTGGACAAAACAGACTCTCAATCCCAAAAATATTAGGGAAAAAGTACAAGTAAATCTGGTTATAGGAAATTTATTATGGTTATATCCTTATGTGCTTTTCAGGAGTAGGGAATCTGAAAATTATGGGGCAGAAAGTTGAGTTCACAATTCGCTTTCAAGAAGTCCCTAGGGCTGGCTGGCCGGTTAGCTCAATTGGTTAGAGTACAGTGCTGGTAACACTAAGATCCAGGGTTCAACCCCTGCGATGGCCAGCTGCCAAAAAAAAAAAAAAAAAAAAAAATGAAGTCCCTAGGGGGGACCGATTAGCTCAGTTTGTTGGAGCCCAGAATTGTAACTCCAAGGTCATGGGTTCAGATCCCCATACTGGCCAGCCACCAAAAAAAAAAAAAAAGAAAGAAAGAAATCCTTAGAAATATTTTGCAGACACCTGAATTCATTTACCAAACATTTATTACTGCCTACTTTGTTCAAGGGAGTATGCTAGAACTAGAATATAAAGCTGATTATAAGACATATCATGACTTGAAGCTCCCAGACTAGTGGTAAAAGCAGGTATATAAATAATTACAATGCATTGAGAGAAACTCTAATAGAGATATATGTATGGAATGCCATGAGAGTCATTATGCTAACAGACTTAGGTAAGGTTTCAGAAAAAGTAAATTAAGCTTTCTTGAATGGAGGATAGGGATTCTGTGGATATAATCTGAAAGCATTTGGTTTAGGCCAAAGGAAAGGAAACTTTGTCCTTGGGTGAATCTGGCTGTCACCTAGGTTTCTCTGCATAGCATTGATCTAGCCACTACTATTGCCACCCCAAGAATAATTTCCCTCCTAATGGGTTGCATGGCTTTGTCCTTGGGTGAATCTGGCTGTCACCTAGGTTTCTCTGCATAGCATTGATCTAGCCACTGCTATTGCCACCCCAAGAATAATTTCCCTCCTAATGGGTTGCATGGCTTTCCCTCTCAGAACTGAGCCTTTCAAACAAATGCATAATTAACTTGGCATTTCAAAGGGCAGTGATTACAGTTGCTAATACGCTGAAACGTAACTGAACTTTAAGGTGTAAAAAACAAGCATTTACCTAAAATAACACCTCTGAGGCTGTTCTCCCCATAACTTTTTTTTCATATATGTTTTCCTGCTTTGTTTTCTCTCTCCTTCTGTGTGAAAGTCTGCGTCTCTTTCTTCTGCTTTCTCTTTCTTTTCCTTTGATTCTTTTCCTCTGCTTTACCTTCCCCTCCTGTCTTTTAACATCAAAATGCAAAATTCAGGTACATTTAAAAGTATACTTGTAATTATTTTAAAGCATTGTAATAATAACTGTTAAAGTGTCATGTTTGCTGTTTCTACTTTAAAAAATAGATTAATTGAACCTATTATGTTATGATGAATAAATTAAATAGTTTGCTATTTGTAATTGGTCTTCCATTGTGTCCACCCCACCCCACCTTCCAGGTGTTAAATGACTCAGTAGAAAAAAAGATTTCCTACCAGGATACTATAGTAATGCTATGATAACAACTTTTACATTTGAATTTCTTTTTTCTAATTGCAGCAATGCTAAGAAATCTTTCTCATTTAAACAGCTCTCTCCATGTCCAAAGTCCTATACAACTGATCATAACATTTTATTTCATTAAGACCTAGTTTTCAATAAAAATATGTGCAAATACAGTGATAGTACTAAGAATAGCATGGGATGGATTTTTCATTCCCATAATCTTTAATATTCTGAACAATTCATGCCTTCCTTAGTCTTAACTAGAGAACTATGTAACTACATTCCCCTTTCTTGCCCCCGAAGGCCTTCCTATAGAGAAATTTTACAGCTATCACAGTGCAGTTCTCCAATACAAATACACAATAGGATGATCTGATGAAATTGATATAGTGGAGGGATGGTTACAAAAGAATGCTTCTGTTTACAAAGGGTTTACTTTATAGTGTTTAAAAAGAGCATGTTTTCTTACTGGCCAGCTGCCAAAAAAAAGTAAAACATGTTTTCTTTAGAATGTTCCAAATGACTTGAACTTTTAAGAACTGCATCTTCTAGGTGTATAAAATTATCTTTTTTTCTCCGTTGTCTGGCATAGATGAGAACATCCCAGTGCTGCACCTCACAGCTAGTCGTTCACCTCCATTTTACCAGCAACACCTCAGACTGAGCTTTGTGTGGAAGTGACCCCGGTCAGGAGAGGAGGAGCTACCCTCGTTGCAACCACATCACTCCACTTCAGATATTTCCCATCTCTAAGTGGGGAAGCCAGTATGTCATTTACTCTAGGTAAAAGAGAAAATGATCAGGAGGACAAGTTTGAAGACGCCTATGATGTTATACCTGTAGCAACAACAATGAATCTAATATCTTCCTTGGAAGAATGCACAACTGGATTGTATTTATTTCTAAATAACAGATTCTCAGATGCAATAAATCTTATTTATCCATGGTCTAAAAACAGCACATACCATGCCCTTTTGTATGGTATCCTTATGGTTGTCAAAGCCATCTTGACTTTTGACCCACAGGATATACAGGTTGGAATGACTGCCGCAAAGGAAGCTTTGAAAACCTGTAACAATTTCCGAAGAAAACCTAGGATAATGACTTTATCTCGTCTAGTGAGTAGACAGGGAATAAAGGCTATCAAAGAGGAGGAACTGCATGCAGAGGTGTGTTATGCTGAGTGTTTGATCTTGAAAGCCTCCATAGCATTTACACAGGATGACAGTATACTTAGTTTTCTTAAAAGCGGGGTCAGCATTGGGTCAAGTTACGAAATATACAAAGACTGTCAACAAGTATTAGCAGAGATACCTAACAGCCAAAGCAAAGCCCACAAACACCTGGTTGGAGGAATAAAATTTGGGCTTGGAGCATTCAATTTGATGTTTTCACTTGTACCACCAAAGATACTTAAACTACTCAATGTTGTAGGATATTCTGGTGATAGAGATGTAGGCTTGGCTTTGCTTCATGAGAGTGCATCTGAAACCCATGTAAATGATATTTTAAGCGTTTTTACTCTACTCTTTTATTACAATTATATCTATGTAGCTTTTGGTGTTGATAAGGTTTACGATTCTGCTAGTGAGGATCTCTTTCTAATGTACCTCCAGAAATTTCCAAACTGTGTCATACTTAAATTTTTTCATGCACGTTTTTGTATGCTGAAAGGAAATTTTGAAAATGCACAGTTAAAATTACAGGAGTGCGTTTTTACTCAGAGTGAATGGAAGCAGGCTCATCACCTCTGTTTCTGGGAACTCATGTGGTGTCAAGTTTTTCTGCAGGATTGGAAGCAGGCTTACCACTATGCCAATCTACTGTTTCAGCACAGCAGGTGGTCCAAGGCAGTATACATGTACAGTAAAGCTATAATGCTGCCCTTGCTTCCTTCCGATTTTGCGAAGTCAGTAAGTGAGGACATGAACTCTCTCTTCTTGAAAGTGGATACCCTGAGAATCAAAATTTTAGGCACTTCTGTGCCAATAGAAAAGTTCTGTGCTGGGAAGGGTCAACGCTATGGTACTACTACAGGCTGGTTTACAGCCCAGCCCCTTCTGGAATTCATTTATGCCTGGAGTGGTTTCCGAGTCATGAGCAATAAAATGGAGCTTATTTCAAGTTGGCTCTCAATAATTGACAAAGGAGAAGACCTTTTACAAGAAAATCCAAGTGAAGAGTATGGCACAGATGACCTAAGTTTGTTAAATTTACTGAAAGGTCTATGCCTGAAACACTTAGGCAAATATTCTAAGGCTGAGCACTACTTTAATCGTGTCATTCAAAAGGAGAAATTGTTAAAATATGACCACTATTTGGTGCCATATACTTACTATGAACTGGGAATTCTACATTATCTAAAAGGAGATTATTCCAGTGCAACAAAAAACCTAGACAACGTAAAAAACTACAAAGACTATTCCATGGAAGCCCGATTACAATTTAGGGCTCACATAGCCCTTGAACAAATAGCTAGAGAAAAGTGATTTCAACACAAAGTATGATTTTGTTTAGTATGAATGAAATATCTACAATTCACAAGGTAATTAACAGGTAGAAAAATCATTTCTTTGTAGAAAACATCCAAGAGGCAGCTGCTAAGAATCTGATCAGTAACAACTAAGAAATGAATTTGTCATTACTTTTCCCTCTTTCCTTCTCTATACCTATAAAATGGAATATTTTAGACGGCAAATGGAGTGATGCACATTCTTTCTTTTTTCTAGAGAGACTCACATTATTGCAAAAGAAAAGGAAAATGATATACATTATAAAAAATACTCTCTCATTTGTTATGAATTTATCTATTATGTTAGATAACATTTTCAAAACCTCAAAAAATACGTTTTAATATCTCACTAGATAATGTGTACAACTCACGAAGTAGCTGCTTTGTGAGTGCCCTGTAAATGTTTTTTTTTTTTTTTTTTTAAAAGATGACCGGTAAGGGGATCTTAACCCTCAACTTGGTGTTGTCAGCACCACGCTCAGCCAGTGAGCGAACCGGCCATCCCTATATGGGATCCGAACCCGTGGCCTTGGTGTTATCAGCACCGCACTCTACCGAGTGAGCCACAGGCCGGCCCATGCCCTGTAAATGTTTTTAATTGTTAAAAAAATGACTTCGAGTTCTTACTGACATTTGAAAATAGTAATGTACTGAATAGCATAGGCTATGAATTGTTTTCTCTCATACACAATCATTTTTATTGGCTTTTTTTTTTTTTCGTGACCGGCAACGGATCGCAACCCTCAGTGTCGCGCCCGCACCGGACCAGGACCGGCAACGGGATC
>NW_007727279.1:437160-443016 GCF_000696425.1 Galeopterus variegatus | reverse complement strand
CGTCTTGATGGGTAGGAGTTATATTGTTTTGCAAAATACATAGCAAAGTTTATATAAAAGATGACTGGATAAGGATGGTTATATTATTTAAGTAACCTCATGGAAACTTGGAAGCATTAAAAAATGAATATGGCTGATTTTAGCTTAATTGTGGACCAAGAAGGGCATTTTCTATGAAATGCTAATACATTTAATTTCAGAAATTTGAGGCATTTTAAATTCTAACATGATAACTCTAAAAAGTCTGAAGAAATATGTAGGAAGAAACTCTACTAAATTGTATTTAATAATTCTGTGCATAACTTTTTTATTATCCTGGAAAAGGTATTATTTATTATTAGCAATTATGATCTTCAATTAAGAGTAATTTATCCTTACCTAGGTTTTTTTTATCCCAGTTCCATTTTCATTAATCTGCATCACTATTTTGCAATAAAGTAGGATAAGAGAACCACTTGGGGAGAATAACGACCTTTTAAAATATGTTAGTTGAAATTACTTTAATTAAGTCCAAATTACATTCCTAAATACAAAATGACAGGTACCTCAGTAGGCCTAGCTGAAGGTCAGAGGCAATCTGCGTGTTGTTATCATTAAATATTTGTCATTCAAATATCCTCTCATTCCCCCCCCCCCCGCAAATCATTGTTTGATGTCCCTGCTGCAATAGGTGAAATAAGTGCACACAAAAAATTTTCTTAGATAAGAAGCTGACCTCTTGACTCCTCTGATTCATGGAGAATGTTAACAGGAAAAATCACAAGCAAGCAATACTAATAGTTCTGGGCTCAAATGCCTCAGGACCCACCGTAGCCTGCCAAAGGTCAACCTAAAGAACATATATCACAATGCCATCTGATATATCTCTTTATAGCCTGCTAAATAGAAGTGGTTACCTATTTCAGTTGAGCCACAAATTCAATTTCCTGCAGTAATTTAGGATAAATTTCTTTAGTGCTTTCTTGTATTTTTCCCAGTTAACTTGCCATTGAAGATGGAGTGAAGAGGAATAGTTTGTGTAGCTAAATGCCTGGACAAGTTTAAAATGAGGCAATGTATGTGATTATTCCTGCACAAATGGCAATACTATCTCACCAAAAATGATAATTCTGTGCTACTTGGGACCATGTATTCTGCTGTCAGATGATAGCTGCACTAGCCAACGCCAGCACCCTCCAATGGACCAGCCATCCAAGATCTTTGAAATTCAGTACAGACACTTGCTGAAGGCATAGGTTCCTCTTCATTGTTTCAAGAAGAAAGGTGTCTTTCTCAAGGACAAGGGCAAGGACAAGGACAAGGGTAGTTTGTGGCACAGTGATCTTTCACACAGCCGCCGAAGAACTTACAGTCTGGAGGGGACACGTCACAGAAACCCTGGAAGGCACCAATGTCTTTGTTTTGTCAAAACAAAATGGCAGTATCTTTGATTGGGTAATAAAGTTAGAGAGTAAACTGCTGCTGCTCCTTTTTCCTCTCTTCATCTGGGTTCAAAGTCATTATAGTTTTAGGTCAGATCCATGGTATGTTGAACTTAGATTCCTCTTGTCTGCAGAGTCAGGCATTCAGGGCTGTGCTCTGGTGAGGAATGGTTATTTGGGAAGCGCGGCGGCGCTCCCGTCCGAGGGTTCGGATCCCACATACAGACCGGCTCCCGCTCACTGGCTGAGCGAGGTGCGGGAGCAACGCCGAGGCTTGCAATCCCGTTGCCGGTCCCCGGTCCGGTACGGGGGCAACACTGAGGGTTGCGATCCATTGCCGGACATGGAAAAAAGACAAAAAAGACAAAAAAAAATGTCCATTTTACAGACAAGGCGACAGTGGCATGGTGAGTCCAGTGACTAGCTCAGGGTCATGGTGCTAGACTGGCTCAAAGCCTGTGCTCTTTACCCCTGAGCCCTGCGGCATCTCTTTGAATAAGGCATAGTCCTGCCCTCCCAGGAGCCCATCTGGAAACTTCCCAGCACCTTTACTTACAAGCTTTGATCTTGGCCAAAAAACCGCAGTTTTCATTTCTTCATCTATAAAGCATGGATACTAATATTGTCACCTTCTTAGAGCTGTTGCTGAGTACTTAGAGCTGCTGTCCAGTAAGTAAAATGACTTCTGAGAGTGATGAGCCCTGTGCTCCAAAGTGTTTGTTGAATGGAATTGATAACAATTAGTCTAAGCATACCCTTCATCTCACTGACCATCTCGGACAGATCCTACTATACTGATGTTGGGGAAGAAGTTGAAGTCGAGACTGCTTAAAGTTTCCATCAGGACATCTTCTCTTTCCTTGTAGTTATAACACATTGTGGTTTTCATTTAATTACTCCAGGCTCTGAATGCAAAAGCATACAGGGATCACATAAAAACAATACCTGTTTTGTTTTGTTTTCTTTTCTTTTACAGAGGCTGCTGCTTTCAGAACTTTGGTAAGTAATCAGCTTCAGACATGAAGACAATTCAGAGTACTTGCATAATGTTTTAAAAATTGATCTTGGAAGTTCTACAACATGACGCATCATGAAGATGTCTCCTGTTTTAAACTTAACGATGCCTAAAGTCTAAGAATTGTACATTTTGATAGAATCTCCTTCTGTAATTTGTTTTTATTAATGGAAAAGTATATGATAGAACCATGTCAAAATTTTAATTATTGGACTCAAATGTGATATCTTTAAGGAGTTATGTTGTCAATTGGGTTTATAATAAAAGTATTATAACTATAATATTAATAACTATAACTAATATTAATATAACTAATAACTATAACTAATATTAATATAACTAATAATAACTATAACTAATATTAATAACTATAATGATCTTTAGTGTGGTATAATTTATATTTAGTATAGGTGGCTCAAGTAAGCCAATTTGAGTAACAATTCCTTCACATTTGCTGTGCCATCTTTTCATTTCTTTGTTGCAGAAGGAATTTTAGATACCTAAGTTACCTTTGTCAGTGTCACCTGTGGAACACTTACTGCTTTGCATTTAATCCTGTGCTTCATATGTTTGATAAATCTTAGCTGTGACCTTTATGGTATTATGCACTTATAAAATGGAAGGTCATTTAAAAAAGAAAGATAACTTGCTCTATTTGAGAAAGAACAGACAAAATGTCTTTGTAAGGCCTTCTTTTTCATTTTTTCTTTTTGAGTGGGAATGAAAAAGAAGTTGCCCAAGCAGCTGTTGTTCATTTTATGCTGCCACCATTATTTGCTTGCTCTCAAACTCGGGTGTGAGCATGCATGTATTCTTTGAATATAAGAACCAATATCACCTAGTCGAGTGCCTCTTTTCACAAAATGCAGAGATAAAATGACTTGTCTCCATTACTACTTTTCTAGACAAAAGCATAAAGAGATGCCATAAATAGTCAGAACTGACCTTCATGAAAAATCTATGAATTAATGCCTCATGTTAGATGTTCTGAATTTGAAGATTGGGTAATTTATGGATACAAAAAAATTTTAGACCCTGGTTAAACATTAGAAAGCTATTTACCAAATCTATTATGCTTATATTTCTTTCCCATCCTAAGAACAAATTATTTAATTCTTATTCCAATTTCTTCTCTACAGTAGGATTTCTAGGCTGTATAATTTTATTTCCACACATAGCAAGATCTCTTCCATAAGGAATGAAACTTGGGCATGTCAAAAAGTATTTTCTATAAAGTTTTGTGACAAACAGTGTGATAGAAATTCTGTTGCTATAATAAGGATAACAGACACCTTCTAATTGACAACCTTGATATATTAATGGAAAAATGAATTGTGATTTGGAATACATTGACTTAAATCAGCTGTGGATTTGACTTTTGCTTGCTATGTCACTGCATATTTTTTTCAAACAGTATAAATTACTAAGAACAACTAAAAGTTTAAAAGGATTTAATATCATGCAGTGTCAGGAAAAAAATAAGAACATGCTTAATGGCACATTAATTAATGCTGAATTCAAATAGAATTCTATGAGACTCTACAAATGCATCAGGGGAGTTGGTTTTAATCTATGCAACTGCAGTGAATAAAATAAATTAATGATAGGGCACAGAAAATTCTGTCAAATGTGCTATTCCATCTTATAGGAAAGCAATTGCTTATGAAAAAATTTCTCTGCAGGCAAAATGAAACTCATAATTGACAACAAAGAACTAGGCAGAGTCAAAAGTTTTATGGAAGCTTTTACGCCGAACTCTAAATTAGAAAATTTTTCCTTCCACACTTCAACCCCAAGGAGACTACTGAATCCCTGTTTTCATGTCGGAAGTTCACTAATGGAACCGTGCTGAAAAAGATGGAAGAATACACATGTGCACAGACAGAAAGCCTGGTGGAGGCACGCATTTGGCTGCACAAACAGCTTTATTTGAGGGCCATTGTGAGAGATCCTGGCTGTTGGGACCTGCTCAAAAGCCAGGCCCCTCCAAAGAGCAAATTCACCTCACTGACCCCTGACTTTCATCTGATCCTTCTGTTCCTTAAGCTTGGTAAAAACTGGCAAGCCATCTCTCCTTTCTGTGTTTGGATTCCTGCATTTTTTTTTTTTTTCCTTTTTCTGTGTCCGGCAACAGATCACAACCCTCAGTGTTGCCCCCGTACCGGACCGGGACCGGCAACGGGATCGCAACCCTCGGTGCTGCTCCCATGCCTCGCTCAGCCAGTGAGCGGGAACCAGTCTGTATGTGGGATCCGAACCCTTGGCAGGAGCACCGCCGCGCTTCCCAAGCGGCGCACTATACAGTGCGCCACCGGGCCGGCCCAAGGATTCCTGCATTTTGATTTGTCACACTGCTTGCTCTCTTTTCTCCCCTTTCTGTGTGTTTTCTCCAGGAAATCTTCCCTCTTCCCAACTTGAACAAGCTCGTCCCTTCAGATTCCTCATTATCATGGTACCTGTGACTCTGGCTGGGTGTCTCTACCCCACTGTGTATGATTGTATCTGATGGGGTTTTCCAAAAGCTTCTTGTCCTACTCTAGTGTCTGCAGCTCTCTTAAACACATTCTTCAGGCTTGGTTTGGAGTGAACTCCAATTATACAAGGGTGTATCTGGGAATGAGAAGCAACTGATACAAAAATTAATGCCAGTGGGAAAGATGTGCAAATTCACTTGGAAATGTTAGGCAAATATAGGTATACTATTCTTTTTTTTTGTCTTTTTGTCTTTTTCCGTGTCCGGCAATGGATCGCAACCCTCAGTGTTGCCCCCGTACCGGACCGGGACCGGCAACGGGATCGCAACCCTCGGTGCTGCTCCCATGCCTCGCTCAGCCAGTGAGCGGGAACCAGTCTGTATGTGGGATCCGAACCCTTGGCAGGAGCACCGCCGCGCTTCCCAAGCGGCGCACTATACAGTGCGCCACCGGGCCGGCCCAAGGATTCCTGCATTTTGATTTGTCACACTGCTTGCTCTCTTTTCTCCCCTTTCTGTGTGTTTTCTCCAGGAAATCTTCCCTCTTCCCAACTTGAACAAGCTCGTCCCTTCAGATTCCTCATTATCATGGTACCTGTGACTCTGGCTGGGTGTCTCTACCCCACTGTGTATGATTGTATCTGATGGGGTTTTCCAAAAGCTTCTTGTCCTACTCTAGTGTCTGCAGCTCTCTTAAACACATTCTTCAGGCTTGGTTTGGAGTGAACTCCAATTATACAAGGGTGTATCTGGGAATGAGAAGCAACTGATACAAAAATTAATGCCAGTGGGAAAGATGTGCAAATTCACTTGGAAATGTTAGGCAAATATAGGTATACTATTCTTTTTTTTTGTCTTTTTGTCTTTTTCCGTGTCCGGCAATGGATCGCAACCCTCAGTGTTGCCCCCGTACCGGACCGGGACCGGCAACGGGATCGCAACCCTCA
>NW_007727279.1:413081-436196 GCF_000696425.1 Galeopterus variegatus | reverse complement strand
GACCCGGTCTGTATGTGGGATCCGAACCCTCGGGCGGGAGCGCCGCTGCGCTTCCCAAGCGGCGCACTTATCCAGTGCGCCACCGGGCCAGCCCTATAGGTATACTATTCTAAGCTAAAATGTATATATATGCCATCACTTTTAAAAATTGACATTTAAAATGGTATGTATTTACCATGTACCACATGATGTTTTTAATTTGAAAAATGTACGTTATGGAGTGACTAAATCTAGCTAATTAACAAATGCAATTACCTCACATAGTTATTTTTGTGGTTGAATAGATCCCATCTTGATTTTACCTTAACTACTTACTAAAATTTAGTAAAATTATTGGTGTGTGAATGGATTTTCTGGCAGGTGTTTACTTCCATGAATTAATCTGGGTCACTAAATCTTTTAATAAATGATTGTGATCACACTTACAGAAGTTTAGACATGGATAATTATAGGTTTTTCTTATACTACAAGAATTGCATGGAGATATAGGTATATCTGGCAGTTTTTTTTTTTTTTTCCTTTTTGTCTTTTTTACTCACCGGCAATGGGATCACAACCCTCGGTGTTGTGCCTGCACCGCGCTCAGCCAGTGAGTGGGAACCAGTCTCCACGTGGGATCCGAACCCTTGGCGGGAGCGCCGCCGCGCTCCCAAGTGGTGCACTCTCCAGTGCGCCACTGGGCCGGCCCTATATCTGGCAGTTTAGATATTACCTGAATGGGTACCTTAGGAATTAAGACAAAAACAGGCATTTGAACTTTGAGATGGAATAAAAGGAACAAACCTCACATTCAACTGTTGTCTTTCATTAGTTTGAATATATGGATTCATATGTTTAGGATTTTGTAAAAATAAATAAAAACAAAATTTTTTTATTTTGTAAAAAATACAGTCTGAGAAAAGGCTCAACAGAGAGAAAAATATATATTCAATCTTTTAAAGAAATATTTGCTCTTAGTGTTGTATTTTATTTTTTCTGTAACAAACGTATATAGTTTAAGGAGTTTTTTCAATTGAAATCTACCACATAAAACTTGGAGAATATAGTGGAAACTGATTATCCCTGGAATGTATCCCAGGATACTCCATACTAAAGGTTTTCCAGGCAAATTCATTTTGATTTAAACCTAAACCCAGAATTAGATACTTCTAGAGGCTATGAATAGACACATTATTTACCAGGGTAGGACTTTTTAGAAGTTGCCCATACATAAAATGTCACACCCTTCATACGTAAATTTGAACTAAAACTAAACCCACAGAGTGTTCATAACAATTCAAGCGAAGTCGGAATTATGCAAAAAAGTGTACCCCTGTATACAAAAAGTGGAAAACAGTGTCCCTAACCAAGCCTCAGTTTACATATTAAGACAGTCTTCAGCAATAAACAGTTTTCCTTCAAGAAACTCAGTATGCCTAGTAAGCATCTGTGTCTCATTTGCCTGAGGGAAGTCTACCATCCTAGTCTTCTTTTCTGTTTCCTTCAAATTCTTCACTTCACTTGATTAATTTCCCTCATTTTCCTAGGCCCTTTTTTTTCTGCCTCTGCATTCTTCTCAGACCACATGGAGTGTCTCATCATTATGGGACCTGCTTATATTTTCCCTCTACCATGAAGCCTTGGCAGATCACCCAAAACTTTCTCCCTGAGCTACATGTGTTGGTCTATATAACTTATTTGGCCTTTAACATCAATGCGCAAGTATTGTTAATTTTATTTGCATTAGTTTTTCCTCTACATTCAGTTGGCAAACTTACTGAAGCAGGCGGAGAGACTGATCTCTTAAAAATCCTCCCTACCTTTTACTATAGTGCCTTGTATATTACACATACTAAGTAGATATTAGTTTTTTGATTGATTGAAAGAAGACATCTAAGGGATTAAAGACTCCCTGAACATTTCACACAAACATTCATATTCTTTGAGTCCAGCTTGGGCTCTGCTTAGACTGAGGTGTCAGGTATTTGTTCAAACCACCTAGGTTGGTGCAGCGCTACTTAGAGGGTGGCCAGCAGACCCCTGCTGCAACATGACTTGCTCTCAGCCTTTGCCAAGATAAGGAGTTTACATCAGAATGTAAATGAATTATGTCACTTAGCACACTGAAGAGTTCAGCAGACATTTTATTTATTTATTTTTATTTTTATCATTTTTTGTAGCTTTATTGAGGTATAATTGATATCCAAAAATTTTTACACATCTAATATGCTCTTACCAAAACCAAAACCAAAACCAAAACCTCTCCAAACTCTCTCTCTCTCTCTCTCTCACACACACACACACACACACACACACACACACACACACACACACACACACACACACACACACGAACTTAGTGGAATCTCTTGGATTTTTAAATCTAATCACATGAAATCTCTGTGAAATAAAATCTGGAGATACATATTTTAATCTCCATTTTAGAATTTGGAAAATTGCTATGATACATATGATAGTTCTCCCTACATGCACATTACATAGTCTGGATCTATTGAAAGTTTATTTTACAAGTCAACTGTAAATCAAATGCTACAGTGCAAGAACCTTTTAACTTGCCTGGATGGTTTTCTATTTGTTTTTAATGTTTAAAAATACACTGTTTCTGAAGACATATCAATAAATTGAAATTATTTTCTATGTTATTCCTTTTTAACTGGAAGATTTTTGACTGGTAGATGCCATCTTTGCTAGTTCCCTTTTCTATCCTTATTGGAACAAATGTCATACATTCAGAGTTAGAGTCTCCTCAAAAAGGATGCATGAGTATCTGTGGGTTTTATCAAAAAGCTTGGAAGAATTAATATTAATGGTGAAATCTTAGGTGACACTTCAGGGAAACAAAATAAGTATGATGTTGTCAGATAGGGCATTAAAGTAATAATAAATACTCTACTAATGATTTATTTTCAGAATGATGTGATACCAAATTAAATGTCATAAGTAAGACAGCAGGGAGATAACAAAGAATAAATTATCTTCTTTTTCACTGGTAATTAAATAAAATCAAATTCAAAGAGGTCTCAAGTAAATGAATTGTAGGCCAGAGGCCTTAGGCCCAGGTTAAGAGAGCAAGCTGATTAGAATTTCAAAATATCTACTTATGGGGCCTTCTCCCACACTGCACACTGCTAAGCGCTCATGTCCAGTAAATTTTAACATTTCTTTACTACTAAACAAAAACTAAAGGAAATAGGAGGTTATTTACAATCTGTATGAAGGACACTTTGATGCCTACAAATAGATTCTAAGCCCAAATGCCAGGCCCCTGACTAGTGCCCTACATCACCTCATGCATTTGAGACGTTCTGCACAGGTGTGTGTTCCAGCATCTCTATAGAAATGTATGTCACCCAAGGAAATCATGACATGTGTGAAGTTACTGTTATATGGTGTGCTCAAGCCTAAACAGGGGCAGAGTGAGTCACCACTGGATGAGTGACTGAAGGGCCATTTGGAGGATGGAGTGTGAATCATCTGTGGGTGTCTTGGAAAAGGCAAAACACATTATATGAGGTTCTAATTTGAGAACTGGAATTTGACCACTGCAGATGTTGGTATCTTTTAGCATTCACAGTGGGCCACTATAGTTTGTCATAAATCAAGACTGATTTTAGTCATCAGTTTTTAATCCTGAGACACACTCCAGCACACAGGATTTAAATTCAGTCTTCTGCTGAGTCCTAGGTCTCTACTTTCCACTGCTGGAAATTGCACAGGAAAACTTGGGAACTGTTGTAATAGTTTCTGCCAGGAAGGTAGCAGAAAATTTGGGAGATCAACTATCCATTATGTAAACATAATGTTACAACACACTGGTCTAGCCAATCTGTTGTAGAATATCTTACTTATGACTACTATACTTAAGTTCCTCAGTAATCCCACCTGTGGGTGCGAACAGGGAATTATTAAACATATTTCACTGGTTTGTGCCCCATCTGCCCATCCCACCCTCTAGATCCAACTGCAGAATATTTATCTCTGTATCTCAGCTACTCAGTAGCCACAATGTCTCCCCTGTTGTCTCTGGACTTTTTGGAGTATCTCACACATGCACAGAACCAGCAGTCTCATGCAGCATTTCTCTTAGTGAGTGCTCTGCTACTTCTCTAAGGAGCTTTCGCTCAGTTCTCCTACTACCCAGGTGCTGAATAATGAGCATTTCTACTGCCTTCACTCTGCCACTGCAGCTGTCCTGCATTTGATACCGAACTAGGAGAGTGCCTGCTCCCAAGTTTCTGTTTAGCTTGGTCCCTGAGTTCCAGAACTGCAGGGCTCGGTGAAAAAGCCCCTTCAATTTCTGCTTGCTGCCATCTCTGCAGCATCAGATCTAGTGAGTGGGACCAGAAAGCCCCACTGCCATCTCTGAGGTCCTGGCTTTCCCATCTCTTACTGGCATCCACCCACTAATAAGATTGTACCCAGGAGCCCTCTTACCTCATGCTTATCAGCCGATACCAAGCTGGGCCTGGGTGATATCTGACTACTAGTCTAGCAGAGCGAGGTGACACTTCTGGGCTTACACTAAGATGTAAAAGTCCATAGAACCATTTGGACCCATAAACTTTCTGTGTGGCTGGGGATTAGACAAGTGGGGAATGCATGAAGAAAGAGAAATGACAAAATATGGGGCAAGGAAATTAGTTATTTTGAATCCAGATCAATAAGGCCCTTAAATATCATGCTATGTTTGAATATTATTTGGTAGATAAATGAGATCATCAAAAAATCTTAATACAGGTGAGTAACATAGTTCTTTCTTTTTCTTTTTCTTTTTAAAAGATGTTCTTGGTAGCAATGCAGGAAAGATTAACCTGGGGACATGCAATGAGACTAATGCAAAGACTAATACAATAGTCCAAGTAAGAAAAAAGGCTGATAAAAGCTGTGCACCTGTGTCAATGAGAATACTTACATTTATTGTTTACTACATGCAGGTACCAAATGGAACCTAGAGAGGCAAAAAAAAAAAAAAAAGTGATTAAATGCATAGTGCATGAACACTTCAGTCTGAATGTCTGGGTTTGAAGTTTGAATCCTGGCTGAATATTTACTATCTGTGTGACCTCAGATGAGTTATTTAATCTCTCTGTTACTCGGTCTTCTCATCAATAAAATGGGAGTAATAATAGGACTTATCTCACAGGTTGTGATAACTAAATGAGTTAATGTATGTACTGTACTTAGAACAGTGCATGGCCATAGCCTTGTTCTTTTTCCTATTGTTATTCTTACTAATATCATTATTTCCCAAGGTCATGTAGCCAATAAACAATAGATTTGGAGTTTAAATTCTTATTTTCTGACCTCAAAGTGCACACTCTTAAATACTCTGCTGCAGAGAAAGACATATTAGAGTGAGAATTAGAGAGAACACAAAGCAAATATAAAGGACAAGGGAGAGGGAGGTGTCCAGAATCACTCTGAGGTTTCTTATTTCAGCACCTATGTGTGAGAGAAGGGAAAATAGTAAACCAAGAGGAGAAAACCATCTTGAAGGGAGTGGTTAACAATGTCATATGCAGTGGCATATGGCAAGCTCAATTAGTGCAAACAAGTGACTGGAGTCTAAAAGGGATGAATGGAAGGAGAAGTTAGAGCCCATGATCAAAGAATTACACTCTTCAATCTCAGAAGTTTAAACTCCTTGGCAGATGGTGGCTTTGGTCGGGGAGGAAGGGAATTCCTACCTAGCAAGTGGAATGAAACATTGTGATCCCAATGATAAATGGAAGACGGCTGTTAACCGCCATACTCTTTGCTTTTGGAGAGAAGATACCTATTTTCAACTCTGCAAATTCCAGTTTTGTGATTCTGAATTTCTTATATAGAAGCCCAACATTTTAGCATGCTTGCGATATTCCCAGGTGATTAAATGGACCTGAGAAAAACATTGGTCAAGATGAATTTGATGTATTTATTGAAAAGGTTTTTAAAAAATGAGCTTTAATATATCAATGGTATGTGATACAAAATAGAATTTGACTTTATCTCTGTTAACATAACAAACTTTTCTTTGATTATTGGTCTGCTCTTAATAAGAAGTTGTAAAAAGGATTTCTTTACCTTTTGAATAATCCACCTATAAGGCACAGATTCTGTGTTTTATCAGAATAATTTCTTATGCTTTATGTTGACATTATCTGTTCTTGATTATCTAAGAGTGCCAAGACTTCTCACTTTTGAAAGAACTAAAGGTTTCTACAATCTCGTTTGCTCCTATATTTACTTTTAAAATCTTTTATTATTACTTTGTTTAAATAGGTAGCCAGTATTATTACTAAGTGACTCATGATCCTTTTTCACCAAGTGTCAAATCCCTTGACAATTTTTGATACTTTTGTCTCTCCCAAATCAAATTCTAATTGAAATCTTGATCTCAAACTGACATTGAGGGCTCCTGGAAAATCACAGAGGATTTTTCACCTTGTGAAAAGAGAAGTACAAAAATAATTAGATTTATTTGATATGTTGAATTGCATGGGAAGCATTGTCAAATGAGAAAAGATGCATAACCTTTCCTAAGTTATATTTGTATGAATAAACATTATTAATATAAATATTTCAGAAATTGTTTGAAATCCCTAGACATGTGTCCATGTTTTTGCTGTCTATATGACTTGGTGCTGCTTTGCCTGATATTAAACAGTATAGTGTTACCAGTCATAATTCCAATTTTTTTTATTGTAAAAACAACCAAACATTTGTAAAACATTTGTAAAAACAACCAAATACAAAACAAACAAACAAACAAACAAATTTCCTTGTCAATTACAAACTTTTTGAAATGAACTCTCATGAGATCTTTAACCATGGCTATGTTAAGTCTTTCGTTATCCGTAGACAGTTTTTTGTTTTACTCTAGTGGGTCCCTAAAAGCACTTGCAATAAGCTACAGGCCAGAATGCTTCATCTTCAACAAAAAGAGACTATTAATGAGACCCTTCAAAAGGACTAAGCCAGATACTCTTAGGCACAAGCTTCTGATGGCATAAGCTTCTGATGGTATTATTCAAGTAATTTTGAGACCATACCCCTGAGCTGAGTCAGAATTTTTATAACTGTAGTGGAGAAGCTGATGAGTTCATGAGACAGCCAACCCATGTTCAAGCAGAAAAGAATTAATTACAGAGGACTGAATGAAGTGATGAAGGATGATTATGGGTTTTGTTTGGAATACTGCTGATGTTTTAGTGTTCTATTTTCTGGATCTAAGAAAATTTTTTTCTCTTTTTCCCTTAAGCTATCTATAAATCACAACAACTTAGTAGATTATACTTCTGTAAAAAGAAATAAAACATTTATCTTTTTCTCCTTGCTTGATCCCTCCAGAATTCAGAAACTCTTATTGACCATAATATCCATAAAAATATAGTTATTTGTGTAGGCTCAATAAGAATCTGTCTGCTTTGTAATATGACATAATTGGAAACATTGATTATATAACCAAGGTTTCAACTGAATTGTTTTATCTGAAAATAATGTGTAAAAATCAGATATGATGAGACCGTTTGAAGGAACTAAGTTTGACTTTATGGAGCCAATGCTTACAAACACCACTGGGGAAAACTGGCCCAGTTCTTAGATTACAGAGTTCCCACCCTTACAGATGAGTAAGGAAGGTTGCTTCCTGCTAGACCCAGGAATCTTAGGATAATTTGGGGATGTGAAGAAGAGAAGTATTCACTCAAATCTATAGGTACTGCAGGTGAAATCCTGTGGTAAGAAATTGGCTTGTCATCCAAGCCAAGAGGTATTTGAAAGTCCAGTCTGAGATTCCTTATGAAAACTTCCAGTAAAGCAAATTCAGAAAGGTCTTTGTGTTCTGCTAGACCCAGGAATCTTAGGATAATTTGGGGATGTGAAGAAGAGAAGTATTCACTCAAATCTATAGGTACTGCAGGTGAAATCCTGTGGTAAGAAATTGGCTTGTCATCCAAGCCAAGAGGTATTTGAAAGTCCAGTCTGAGATTCCTTATGAAAACTTCCAGTAAAGCAAATTCAGAAAGGTCTTTGTGGTCAATTACCATTCCTGCTGCACCTACATAAATAATCAAGTCAAATCTAATGAGAGCAGACTTACTTTGTGATTGATTGATAGTAATCTTACTTTGATTATGTTTGATCAAAAAAAGGGAGACTGTAGAGAGAAATTTTATAATTCAATAGAAAATTATAGCATACCCTTGAGGGTTATCATATCCTGGTACTATTTATTGTCTTTGAGCTATTTTTCATGGTTTTGTTACATACCTATAAATTATACTCAATCCTGCCATCTTGCACAAATTGTTGACCCTTACCAAATTAAAATTTTTGAAGTTTCCTTCAATATCTGGTTAAACCCTCCAAACAAATGTTTCCAATTTTTGTCCCCTCCTCCCGACTTGGTATCACTGAGAACTAAAACCTGACTGCTCATGTCCTCATTGGGACACTGTATTGTTTCATAGCTGGCCTTTTCTACCAGGATCTGAAGAGGCCCTGTGAGCAGAAGCTGGATGACTTGAAGACTACATATGCGCAAACTTTGTGCCTGGAGCTGCTGCCGTGTGGGCCACTCAGGAAGTTCATTGGAACTTCCATATCTTGCATACTGTACTGCTGGAAATAACTGTGACTGCACAGTCTTACCAAAACCTCTCTGATTACATGCCATCACCATTCAGACTGTAAATTGGGAAACCCATTTGATTGTTACTGCCATTTTCACTCCACCAGAGAAATATGCTTCAAGCCCAGCATCTGAGAGTCTTCTCAGCTGGCTGCTCTCTGGTCTCAGAACCTGGGCTGAAAGTCTGCTGCAACCACAAATCCTTGTTTTTCTTTTGTAGGAATCCCTCTCACTAAATGCCTAATTATTTGCACTATCCAGCAAATATTTTCTATTGTCAAGTCTCAGCAGATGCTTCAACTAGTCCTTCAAGAACAGAAATCTGCTAAACCAAACTACATGGACTAACTGTTGTAAGTCATTCAATGGGAAACTTGGCTCCCCTTGAATAAACGGGGGAACTGACCAAGATGGCCTTAACAACTCCCCTCAGCTTGAGTAAACTTTAGGCAGCTTCTCTTTGCCTTTAAGTCCCTGACCTCCCTTTCCTCAGAGCATTACTTTAGAAAACTTGTAAGACATTTCTCTACCTCTTTGAGTGGTAAAATTGTGTTTTTCTTTAAAGCCTCTTGTCAGTTTTACAACCCTTTGAAATGTAATTATCAGTGAAGGTGGAACCTCTACCTTCTAGTTTCTGAGGGAAGATAGGAGCCTAACTTCAATGGGTGCCTTGATCCAAGATGTAAAACTACCTCCTGCCACAAAACTATGAGAAAGTTTACTTTATCTTTGTGTAAAGCCAATTAGCAAACACAGATGGCCTATGTTCTACCACTCACCTGAGAGCTTAAAAACCTTCCTGCTCTTTGTTTCAATGGAGTTCAGACTGTAATCTGGTTTTCCTCCTCTATTAGTGATAGCCTTAAATAAAGTTTTCCTTGCATGTTTAAGTTGTCAATTTTTGCTATGAAAATATGAAACCCATAAAACCTTTCAATTAACCTCAGATGTCCTTAGATGTTATATCAAATGTATAAATTATTTTGGACCCACAAATCTAGAGTTTAAAATTAAATAGACTATAGGCAATACACATTTTTAACCCAAATTAAAAATATGTCTCACAATGCAGGTAAATCTTTTTCATTTACCTGTGTCTCCATATTACCAGATGGATTGCTGTTTTTCAATCCAAGCAGAATTCTTTGTGATTCGGCCAAAAATAGTAATGCTTTACTGCCTTTTTTTATCTGAAGTGATGAGGTTCGGATTTCTAAAAACCTGAATGCTGTTCCCTCCTATAAGCAACGGCACCTACCTGAGTTCCTGAAAATCTTATTTAACCTAGGGCTTTGATCACAAATCTGGACTCCTACCTTGGCTAACTGCAAAGGCATACATGTATGCCCTAAGGTTTCCTTTTGCTCTTTATTTTAATGCTTAACCTGGAGGTAAACTCATAAAATCAGCTTCATGGTTTTGCTCTAACAAAATATAAGGGATAAGGAAGAGGGCAGGTGGAGTGATGTAAGACAGAACAGCAGGAGGATGCAGACCCTAGAGAAGAGTATGTTTGCTTCAGCTCAGCTCAATTTTAAATTCTTTTCCACTTCCCAATAAAATTTTATGCTCCCTTCCCTTAACCTAGGCATAATTTCTTCTCCTTGGGGTGAAACATTGACTGTGTAGAATGTGTCATGAATAAGAATAAAATCTGAACAATTTTTCAAGAGAAATTTCTTGGACTCCCATGGTAACATTCATTTCCTGTTTTTAGTGTTTAATTCTATTCTTCAATGTTTAATTTTCTACCCTAATTTACAATCTTTTATTTTCTTTGCTCCATGCCATCCCTAGAGTGCAAGCTTTTCCACTTTTCTTTAGTTACATTAATCAAATACTGAAATTCAAAGTGCATATTTCTTAAATGTTATCTAGTGTAAATGTAAACCTAGTATACCCACAGGTTTTCAAAGAAGAGATCACATGATCAATGCTTTATGCGTGTATTTCCACATAATCATAATAGGCCATTCTAACAAGACAGAGAGTTAGCTGCAGTGCTTCAATCCCTTGAGGCTGGAAGTCTTCACAGAATTCAATTGCAGGGAGAGAATTCTGAGAGCTCTAGTTTTGTTTTCTTTGTGGCTTTATTTCTCAAACTGCACGAACTATTTTAGTAATTATTCATTGCTTCTTTGCAGCCATTTCGTTCTTTATTAACAACTGATCTGTCTGATAATTTCATTAGTCATTGCATTTTAATGAATTTTTGTGGTTTATACACTAAAAAGTAAAACTAAACCTTTAAAAAATGTATGTGCTTTGAGAAATTTTTAAAGGAAAAATCCAAAACCAAATGATTTTTTATTGATTAACACCCATCTAATTTTATAAACTGCTAAACTCATGTTTTTTAATAAACTTGTTTAGTTTCAATCTCCCCTTACCCTCCTTATTTTCTTGTAACACCAATTTATACCCTGAAGTGAGTATTCTAAAGAACACACTTCTGGAAAGACTGAATAGGTAGACTGAAAAAATGAGATGACTTCAGACACCTTTTCTGTTAAGATCCTTTCATTAAAAATACACAATTTAATTTTAAAATTATATGCCACATGAGGATATTACAGCAGAGGTAGTAAATAGAGGGAAACACACACTGTCTTTGACCTGCTATTATGACTGAATTTTCAGGATGTCTGTACTTTACTGTGTAACTAAAGATCCAAAATTGGATCTCCAGCTTTGCATGTTCAGTGATTCAATTTTATCAGTTGTGTTCACGCATTGTAAAAATGAGTCACAAGACCAAACTCATGAGACCTCAATTTATAGAATTTATATTAATTCATAATTGATGATATATCTTTGTAGTTAACAGAAATGTTTTATATAATCTCAAATGTTTCCTTTATCTGTGATAAAAGAATTTGTTGAAGGACCTGTCAGAGATTTTATTTCATTAACTTCATTGTGATTTTCCAGGAGGAGAATAGAGTATATGACTTGAAAGATTGAATATCAAAATGGACAATGGCAAGAACATATAAGAAAACAGAAGCTCTCCACATGCCAGCCTCTTCTATAATTCAACCCTCTCCAAAGTGCAAGGTGAAGCAGCAAGTGCTGATATAGAAGCTGCTGCAAGTTATCCAGAAGATCCATCTAAGATCACTGGTAAAGGTGGCTACAATAAACCACAAATTATAAACATAGACAAACCAGCCTTATATTGGAAGAAGATTCCATCTAGGACTTTCATAGCTGCAGAGCCAACGTCAATGCCTGGCTTCAAAGCTTCAAAGGACAGGCTGACTCTCTCTTTGGGGCTAATGCGCTGGTAACTTTAAGTTGGAGCCAATGCCCATTTACCATTCTGAAAAACCTAGGGCTCTTAAGAATTATGCTACATCTACTGTGTGTGCCCTATAAATGGAACAACAAGGCCTGGAGGACAGTGCATCTGTTTACAGCATGGTTTACTGAATATTTTAAGGCCACTGTTGAGACCCACTGCTCAAAAAATTTTTTCTTTCAAAACATTACTGCTCATTGACAATGCATCTACTCACCCAAGAGCTCTGTTGGAGATGAAGGAGATTAATTTTGAGCTGTGAGGGAGATTAATGTTGTTTTCATGTCTTCTAACACAACATCTATTCTGCAGGCCATGGACCAAGGAGTCATTTTGACTTTAGATGCCACTGAAAACATTTGTGATTCATGGGAGAAAGTCAAAATATCAAAATTAAAAGGACTTTGGAGGAAGTTGATTCTTACCCTCATGGATGATTTTGAGGGTCTCAAGACTTCAGCAGAGGAAGTATCAGCAGATGTGATGGAAATAGCAGGAGAACTAGAATTAGAAGTGGATCCTGAAGATGTGACTGAATTGCTGCAAATCTCATAATAAGGCTTGAATGAATGAGGAGTCACTTCTTATGGATAAGCAAAGAAAATGATTTCTTGAGATGGAATCTATTTCTTGTGAAGATACTGTGAACATTGTTGAAATAACAAAGGATTTAGAATATGATATAAATTAATTAATAAAGTAGCAGCAGTGCTTGAGAGAATTGACTCCAATTTGAAAGAAACTTTACTGTGGGTAAAATGCTGTCAAACAGCATCACATGCTACAGGAGAAATTTTTCATGAAAGGAAGAGTCAATCGATGTGGCGAACTTCACTGTTGTCCTATTTTAAGAAATTGCCACAGCCACCCTGACCTTCAGCAACCACCACCCTCCACCCTCAACATCAGCCATCAACATTAAGGCAAGAGTCTCCACCAGCAAAAAGATTAAGACTCACTGAAGGCTCAGATGATTGTTACAAATTTTTGACAATTAAGTATTTTTAATTAAGGTATGTACATTTTTTAGACATAATGCTGTGCACACTTAACAGACTATATAATAATGCAAACTAACTCTGATATGCACCGAGAAACCAAGAAATTCTTGTGACTCCCTTTATTGCTTTATTGCAATTGTCTAGAACCTATCTCTCCATATCTCTGACATATACCTGTGTCTGAAACTTGGGGAAAAAACATTCTTTCATCACTGTACTAGAATGACAGTGTGTGTAGAATGGCTCTATGTATGTGTCTGTATCTTATTTCTTTATTCAGTTTTTTATTCTGTTCTATTGGTCTGTTTATCAATCTTTGCTAAATACCGTACTGTCATGATTACTGTATCTTTGCAGTGAGTCTTGATATTTTAAGTTTTATTCTCATTCTTTATGGTTATCTTTGCTATTTTTTTTTTGCCATTTGCATTTTCATACAACTTTTAGAATGAACTAGTCAGTTTCTACAAATAAATTCTGCATGGATTTTCATTGGGATTATGTCAAATCTATAGATTGCTTTGGGGACTATTGGCATCTTTTCATTATTGAATCTTTCAATTCATGCTATTCATCTAAGTCTCCTGAAGTTTATTATTTATTTATTTGTTTTACTACATAGCTTCTGTTTCCAACAAGTTGCCTTTATTTTCCTTTTTGTTAACTGATTTTTATATCTGTCTTCCATTGAGAGTTTAAAAAGCTGATCAAAATTTCTGAAGAAAGGGTTGACTTGTTGACTTTAACCCTCTTTGGTAGAGTGATCAGGTAGGTTTTTTGTTGAGGAACTCCAATATTCTGTATCTTTAGATATTTTCTCTGGGCTGATTAGTTTTCCCAAATAGAAGAATACTTTTTGGAGTGCAAAGAGTTTTGTCTGCCAGAATTCTGGGAGGTGAGTAAGGGAAGAAAGTTGGAGATCTCAGTGTATAATCTACATAAGGTCACTTAACCCACCTATTTTTGTTACTGTACCAATACCCTTAACATGGCCTTGCATTTTCCAGGCTAGGTACCCTTCTGTTTTCCTCTCTCCAGTCTTGAATTACCATGGGTAGGGTAGAATCAGTTGCCCCCAAACATATGATAGTGGGGGTGGGGGGGTTTAGAAATATCCCTTTCATACAGTTTTCACCAAGTCTGTATTTGTTAGGATACCCTTTGATCTCCATTCCAGAGGTATTTGGTACCAACAGTTTCCAAGCCCTGCAGTGAAAATTAGGTTGTTCTCAGTTTTTGTCCTTATTGACTTTCAGCTCTATGATCTAAGCTGCTTATTATTTATTCACTTCCTTTCTAATTTCCAAAATTTTGTGTATGTTGTCTCTTTTTCTCTTTTCACTATCCTTATGCACTAACTTCTTTAATCCCTCTTTAAAATTCCTTACCGTAGTTTTAGTTGCATTTGGGAAGTGAAATTTGATGCCTTTGTTTACTCAATCATCTTAATTTGGAATATGATATCTCCATTTTTAGAGATGTTCCTAAGACTCTTTAAGGAGATGTATTTAACACCCTAGTTACACCAGCGTCATGCTTACAAATAGACACTTAAATTAGCTGTACTCTAAAAAATGTGTTATACACCATCCATATTATATTCTCATGCTATGCTGAAGGGGACAATTTCTGACCTGTTTCTAAAATTTCAGATTTATAATAATTAGATCTTATGTTTTCTTCAGCACTGCCTACACACATACATATACTCCCCCTCATGAATTACATGTTTTTAGTTTTTATCTAGATATTAGCCTTGTTTGGGATTACAAAAAAAAATTTCAGAGCTCACTTAAGTTTCAATAGTATTGAAAACAGATAATATTATTTTTGAAGTAAACAAGCAATTGATCAAACTTTTGTTATTTATATTTATACCCAAAAAGAGTATATTACACTGGGCAATTATTGTTCCCATAGCGATATTGTCTTAATTTATAAGGTAATTTTATTTGCAATATAGAATCGATATTACAGTTATATAAGTAGAATCCTCTCACCTTTTAGTCAACAGTTCTCTATCCATATTCTCCATGCCACTCTTTTGCTTAGAATTATTAAATATTAAAGTTATGGAAGATTTTTAAGTAAATGATAATTTGGAGGTCCATACATGTGATGTGACTTGAGGCAGGTTAGATGTTTATTTGCTTAGTAGCAGGGAAACTTGAATTTTTTGACTCAGTTCTGGACTATTTCTCATTGTACCAAAACCACTTTTCTGTAAGTCAGTCTCATAAGAGGTTTGTACATTTTATTTTGAGTTTCTATGTCTATGGGGAAGGATGTGTATAGCATAAAAAGCTTTTGCTTTTATGAGAGACTGAACTTATTCACTCGAAAAGTCATTCATTTACATCAATTATTTATTTGCCTGCCAGACACTTTTCTAGGTACTGTGGCAATAGCAATGAGTATGATAACCAAGACCCATGTTTTTCTAACTTATATAGTCAGAAAGCAAATAAGTAACAAATAGGCAAAGTAGTTTTAGATGGAGATAAGATATGGGGGCTGTCAAGTTTAGCATGGGTGTGATGGCCTCTCTGCGGAGAGGAGGAAAGCCTTGAGTAGTGTGGTGGTTGCTATGGAGCATCACCTACATCCCTCACTCCTATCAGGACTGAAGCATTTACCCCCCAGCTTATGGGAATCTTGCCTGCTGACAGCCCTCAGGGAATGTCCATAGCTGAAAATAAATGTCTTTCCCCAAATAACACCCTCATTTCAGGGCAGCCTGTGTCCAATGACTGATTGATATGGCAACATAGAAACTAAACTATTTTCCCCCAATTCAGGGCCATTCTCACTCCAGAGCTTCTTATAGGATTGGCCAAGGCCTTGTTGCAAGTGCATCGCAGTTAAGCTTCTCTATATGTCTAATCCTGCTTGTTTTACTCCCTCACAGGTACTGACCCTAAGTACTTCCAGTATACTTTGTACACATGAATCTCCATCCCAGAGTCAGTGTCCCAGGAAACCTGATCTCCACAAATGGTGAACTTTCTTCCATGAGTAAAGAGGAAAAGCAGCATCAGAAGTAGCAGGGAGTATAGAGGTCCTGAGATGGGAATTAACTTGAAGTGGCTGGAGCCTGATGTGTGAGTATTATGAGTTGGGGTCAGAGAGACAGCCAAGTATAGAGGTCCTGAGATGGGAATTAACTTGAAGTGGCTGGAGCCTGATGTGTGAGTATTACTGTGATATGAGTTGGGGTCAGAGAGACAGCCAGGAACCAGAACACAGTGTCTTTTAGGCCAAGGCATGGCATATGGATTTGATTTTAAATATAAAAGCAAGTATTGAAAGGGTTTTACGAAAAAGAGTGCAACAATTAAATGACAAACAATCACTTTTCTGTGTGGAGAATGAATTTTATCAAGGGTGAGTGGAGGATGGAAATAAAGTCAGGAAGACCAGTGAGTCAATGATCATAGAGATCTGGAAGAAAGATTATATTGAGTGAATTATGATGGTAGTTTTGGAATAAAGAGAATAGACAAATTTGGGAAGTGTTTTGCAGGTAGACTCCATAGGATTTGCTGATGAATTAAATGCAGAGGGTGATAAAGAGACATAACTTCTAGATTTTAGTACTTGCAATTGGGTGGCTGGTACTGCCATTTATTAGTATAGAACAGACTGGAAAAGGGGAAACTGAGAAAGGAATAAATTGAGAATGAGTTTTAGATATATCATATTTGAGGTACTTTTTAGACAGTTGGATGTATGAATATGCATCTCAGGGAAAAGGTGAAGGTATTCCAGCCCTTCCCTTTCCCCTAAGATCCATATTCATACATCCAACTGGATGCATGAAGAGAGAGAGAGAGAGAGAGAGAGAGAGGTATGATTTACAGTTATTGGCTGGGATGAGATCCCCTAGGAAGATCAACACAAATGAACAATGTTAAACTATGAACTATCTGTCATTCTCCAACATATACAAGTTAGTCTGAGGTAGAAGAACCAACAAAGACTAAGAAAGAGAAAATTATATAGAAAAACAACTGGGAGAAAGTAGTTTCTCAGAATCCCAGACACTCTAAAAACAGGTTCAAGAAAAAGTGAGTGATCATCTGTTTTAAACGTTGTTTAAAAATTCAAGTAAGATGAGAGCAGAAAAGAAACCGATGTGGTGTTAGCAACAAGGAGGTCTCTGATGATCATAAAATGAAGTGGGCAAAAATCCAGTTGGGATGAGTTGAGAAAAAAATGAGAGAAGGAGATTTGAAGAAAGTGATTAAGATTCTTAAGAAATTTTTCTATGCAAAAGAGGAAGATCATAGAATCATACAACAGAAAGAGTGAAGCCTAATGTGAAATTGAGTTAATAACATATTAACATTGATTCGTAATGATAACAAACGTACCACACTAATGTAACATGTTGATGACAGGAAAAACTGTGTGGGGGGGGTTGGGGATGGGGATTATGGGAACTGTCTGTACTTTCTGCTAAGTTTCTCTGTAAATCTATAGAATCATACAACAGAAAGAGTGAAGCCTAATGTGAAATTGAGTTAATAACATATTAACATTGATTCGTAATGATAACAAACGTACCACACTAATGTAACATGTTGATGACAGGAAAAACTGTGTGGGGGGGGTTGGGGATGGGGATTATGGGAACTGTCTGTACTTTCTGCTAAGTTTCTCTGTAAATCTAACCCTGCCATAAAAATAAAGTCCATTACCAAAAAAAAAAAAAGGCAGAAAATGGAAAGACACTAGAATTAGGTACTGAGAATGCTATAAGAGCAGAGACATTTATTTTTGAGGCAGAGCTGGAAGGGACAATTGAGGAAATTAGGTTCTTGAGAAGGGAAGAGAAGGAAGGGATTCAAAGTACGCATGGTATGATTAGGAAGTGAAAGAAAGTGTGGGTACAGATGCAGAAAGGATGGGAAATTTGTTCGTTGGAAGATGAGGGAGGTCCCACTGGGTTCTTCTTATTTATTCTTAGAAGTGTTGTAATGAAGTTATCAGCTGGGTTGAGTGAGAAGTGGGACTTACAAGTTTGAATAGAGAGAATATGGTGGGATTACTTCATAGTATTGGGTAATCATTTGTGGTCCTCAATGTACAGGAAAACCAGTAGGCAGGTTGGTGTAATTTTCTCCACATTAATCATTAATAAGATGCAGGAATGGAGAAAACCGATTGTTGGGTTCAATAAGGAGTGAGATGATACAAGGTAAAGAGGGTAGAGAGGAAGAGGGATGTGGACTAAGGTTAAAGTGTTTGCAAAGATTTACTAAAATAGTGGTCTTTGAAATCCAGGTTCGTTAAGGAGAAAGGTTATGAAGTTATGAATAGTGAGACTGACAGCATCAACTGAAGTCACGATGAGAAAAGAAGTTGATGCACTTGGGTCAATTGCATAAGGGAACTAGAAAGGTAAGAAATAGAGAATAGGATTGAAATCATATAGTTGTTAATAAAATAAAAAGATGATCAAGAGAGTGAGTGGCCTAGGTGTAAAGTAAGTAGAAAAACAGCATTGATTGAGAGAAAAGTAAAGGACAGAGAGATCAGATGTTGGTAGGGTCATCCTTGTGAATACTGAGCTTACCAAGTAGAAAGACAGGATAGGGTAAAGAGAAAACTAAAGTCATCACTGATTGAAGAACATGAGCAGATCAGCAGAGAAAAGCAGGGAGTAGAATTAGCTGGAGGCAGTTATGCAACGAGCTTCAAATGAATGATGGGATTGAAGTGTGTAGAAGGAGAAATGGGTTAGACAAAGCACATAGACCAAGTCATGCAACTACCGTCACTTCACACCCTTAAAACTACAGGATATGAGGAAAAGCAGCCCCTACCTGAAAGAGATGAAATGGAGGTCACATCCTCAGGGAACACTCTGGTTAGAGTTAACTCAAGATAATGAACGTGTTATTAAGAGAGGTTGTGATAACATAGAATTACCTGAGGATACATTCTGAATTGCAGAAAGACAGGAAGACTTGAGAAGCTGGGAAGCTGGACACTGGGTTTGATGAAAGCCATGCAGAGATGTGCAGAGATGAAGGTTTGTCTGGGCATTGATGGATAACCTGGAATACTTAACTAGGTGCCAGTGGTTCTTCATATGATGGTATAACAGCAGGAAATGCTATATAGTGGGGTTAAAGTAAAAACTGTGAAAAATTATCTGGATAAAATGGAGCCTTGAACAATTAATCACAGGGAGAAAAATATACTAGAGGGTGAAATGTATTGAGCACAGTATGAATTACATATTTATTAGGGATTGCAAATGTTGGTTTGCCCTCCAGAGAACTAATGTACTTATAAAATGCTTTCTTTCTAATTACTCCCCCCACCCCTTTTTTTCATTCTCCTCCTGTCTTTTTACATGCTTATTCCCACTTGGCAGTAAAATAGCCTCCTGGAGAATGCATAGCGATCGATGCATTTCATTAGAGAGGAAGACAGACAGGGCAGATCCATGAGAAATCCTAATGGTTACACACATATTGGGAGGAATTGATCAAGAAGAAACTGCTCTCCCTGCGCTTTTTCTTTTTTAAAAAGCACAGCTTATGAAAAGCTCTAACAAGCAAGTGTGAAAACTGATGTCTAGGTTGGGGAGCAGCAAATTTTCTAGCTGTATGTAGATGCACATGAGGAGAAATTTCCCCTAAATAAATCAAGGATTGCTTTTTACAGTTATATTTACTTCTATAATAATTTGCCATAGGATATGGGGTCCATAACTCTAAATAGGTATGCTCTTTTTTACAGGAGCATTTTTTCCTATCCAGAATTTGTAAACACAAAGTGGGAGTGTGTGTATTCACTTAGAATATTAGAAACTTAAAAAATGTGCTTTTTACAGTTATATTTACTTCTATAATAATTTGCCATAGGATATGGGGTCCATAACTCCAAATAGGTATGCTCTTTTATACAGGAGCATTTTTTCCTATCCAGAATTTGTAAACACAAAGTGGGAGTGTGTGTATTCACTTAGAATATTAGAAACTTAAAAAATGTTAGGTTAGTCTTATAAATGATTACTATTTATAATTTAAAGAGTAATAAATGAAGTCTATTCTTCAGTTTACTTCCTTAAAGATTCCTGTTGATTTAACCAAAGAATGTTTATTGAGTCCTACTAATAGCTAACAGTAAAAATATATTGCCTCATGGTGGGTTATTTTCTCCATACTGTTTTCTCATATTATGAAGTAATGCAAAGTATTAATTAAATGCCTGTTAATACAGAGTGCTGTGCTAGGCATTGAGAAACTGCAGTGTCTGGCTTTATGTGCTCAAAAGTGCTCTCCTGTAGGGGAGAAGAAAAAATCCTGCTAACAGTTACTGAGTCTTTATGCCAGGCACTCATTGTCTCATTTAATCTTCATCTATGAGGTATATATTATTATATCATCCCCATTTTACAGGTAAATCTGAAATAGTTTAAAGGAGTCCATCAAAATTTTAGAATGTTTACTTGTGTTTGATTTTATAAAAGTCAGGGAGATACCATGAAGCCTCTCAGGAATCCCCTACTTATCCAACATAACCCAGTTGCAGAATAAATATTGCAAACTTAGGAAAATTCATCACCTATTTCCTCAATTTTTAGGCAGGAAGCATAACAATCATTAATTAGCATCAGTAAAAACTATGGACAGAAACATTCTGAACGATTTCACAATGGAATACAGGATCAAAAGCAACATTGTGAACATTTCCTTGCAAAATTTGCTGTATCCTGAAGCACTCTAGATTCAGGTTATATTTAAGATAAATGATTTTCTGTGCTAATCAATGCAGCAAATGATTTTGCATTCTCAAGAACACTTTTCTCTTCCAGAGGAGTTGAGGTAGCTACTTCAGGAGTGAGAAATCTAGCTCTATTTGTTTTATATTATAATGTGGAATTCAAGTCACATCAGCAGTTTTGACATCTGGCTTCTCAAGTGTCCAGATGCATCCTTTAGTCACTAAGACATTCAGGAAGACTTAAAAAAATCTGTTTGTCCTATTGACATTTTACTTTTTTTTTTGGATAGTTCATAACAACCAATAAACAGGTGATTTTGCTATTTTATTAACTGTCTGTAATAAACTTCCTAAAATTTATGCATAAAAATAAAGGAACAAAGCTATGGTGTTTTAGAAATAGTTGTAATAAAAAGCTGACTGAATGTTAAATAGAGAAAAAATATAATTTTTTTGTCATTTCTTTCTGTTATAAATACATTTAATTTAAAGTAAGATTACAAAATATAACCTTAAACTTATAATGTTAAAGTGTTAAAATTTTAAACTTTATGTTTTAGATAAAAGAGCAGATTTGAATTTCTTCCATCACTAATAGAATGTTTAAAGTATTTAGAAAAGTAAAGAAACTATTCTATGGACATGGATGTGAAATAATTCTACTGTAAAATATTTTTTTTCCAAAATTATGCCCAAATCACACTTTAATTATGTTTGGAAGGTAAAATATGGTTGAATTTTGTTTTCAGGTTAAAATATGGGGTATAAATTAAGCAAGCATTTTCTGGATTATTTAATCTTAGTCTTACATTTAAAAAAACGATATACCAGTTAAAAATTTCAGTAGTCACATCTAAATAAGAAGGTAAATTAAATTAATTTTAAGAACTTTTACTTTATATCAATACATTGAAATTTTAGATAGAGTTATGAATTTTTTCCCATTAAATTGAAGCACATTTCAAATTTAATCATCTTTTCTTTAAAACTGTATGATTTGGCAGAGCACTCATAAAACACTAATAGCAAAGCAGTTTCAGAAAAAGAAAAAAAAAAAAGACTGCCGGTTAGCTCAGTTGGTTAGAGCGTTTGGCAGAGCACTCATAAAACACTAATAGCAAAGCAGTTTCAGAAAAAGAAAAAAAAAAAAAAAGACTGCCGGTTAGCTCAGTTGGTTAGAGCGCAGTGTTATTACACCAAGGTCAAGGGTTCAGATTCTAGTATCAGCCACCAGTGACCAAAAAACCCCCAAAACCAAAAACAAAAAGAAAAAAAAATTTGATGAATTTAAAAAATAAAACTTGAAAGCTGCCTAAGTTATATTTCTATGTTTCTAGTTTCCAAAGAACAGTGTGGCAATTTAGTGTGAGCAACATGGTGTATGCCAGATATAGAGGGCTTCTGGGATTTTTTAAAAATCAGCACACTGATAAGTAGGGAGTACTATTCCTGATTTCATTTACAATGTATGATCTGTTGGCTACTGATTAAACATATGGTATGGTTCAGAACATTCCACTTTGCTAGCATCTGCATAATCCACTGACATATATTTTACATAGAATGCTAAGTCAGCATTACCTGATTCCTAGGTAATGTTGTAAGTGCCTGGAAACAATGCCTTGGGAAATAGTGACATACGCACATAAATTTGAAAAGAGCAAATTTAAGTCTGTGCAGTTCAATCATGGTTTTCTTAGCATATTACCAGGTCACATGTTTCATTTCGAAGTAGCTGGGTGGAAAATAAAGATTAATGATTTAAAAGTTAGAAAACCACCTGTTTAAACCTATCTGTTAAATCTCTTCTTTTCCCTTTTGGGATCCATTAAAAAATCTTCAAAAAACAGGTTAAGAAGGGCATGGACAGGACCAAGTAGGTACTATAAATTTATTCCTTAAGAATTAGTTTGAGTGATGTCTCTGCTTCAGAGTTCTCATAAACATATTAGGGTACTTCAAAAAGTTCATGCAAAGAAAAATTATTATCTTTTAATTAAATTTTTCCACAAACTTTTTAAAGTACCCTCATATAATCCTGCTTTTCTTTATTTTTCCATTACATGTTAAAATAGTTTTTCTGTTTATACCAGAAATACATAAGTAGAGAATTTGAAAATTAAAGAAATCATAAATAATAAAATATATTATATGCTAATTAACATATTAATTAAATATGTTAATTAAAGGAAGGTTATTAAATGTAATTGATAGCCCATTACCATCTTTTCAGGGAGATAGTATGAAAGTTTTGTTTATTAAAGATCCTTATTTAAAAGTCATTGCTTTCTCTTTACAATAGCCAAGAGTTGGAACCAGCCCAAATGTCCATCATCGGATGAGTGGATATGGAAAATGTGGTATATCTACACAATGGAATACTATTCAGTTATAAAAACGAATGAAATACTGCCATTTGCAACAACATGGATGGACCTTGAGAGAATTATATTAAGTGAAAC
>NW_007727279.1:410770-413071 GCF_000696425.1 Galeopterus variegatus | reverse complement strand
TGAGTTGTTTGAGTTCCTCATATATTTTGGATATTAACCCCATATCAGATGTGTGGTTTACAAATATTTTCTTCCACTCTGTAGGTTGTCTCTTCACTCTGTTGACTGCTTCCTTTGTTATGCAGAAACTTTTTAGTTTGATGTAATATCATTTGTCTATTTTTACTTCCGTTGCCTGTACTACTTTTGGAGTCATGTCCAAAATGTCATTGCCCAGATCAATGTCATGGAACTTTTTCCCTACATTTCATTTTACAGTTTTTTACAGTTTCAGGTCTTACATTTAAGCCTTTAATTCATTTTGAATTGATTTTTGCATATGGTAAGAGAAAAGGGTCTAATTTCATTTTTTTCTGCATGTCAATATCCAGTTTTCCCAACACCATTTATTATAAGAACTGTCCTTTCACCATTGTGTGTTCTTGGCTCCTTGGTCAAAAATCAGTTGGCTGTAAATGTGCGGATTTATTTCTGGGTTCTGTTTTTGTTGCATTGGTCTGTGTGTCTGTTTTTATGTCAGTACCATGGAGTTTTGGTTACTATAGCTTTGTAGTATATTTTGAAGTCAGGTCATGTGATAACTTCAGCTTTGTTCTTTTTGCTCATTATTCTTTTGGCTATTTGGGATCTTTTGTGGTTTCATATGAATTTCAGGATTGTTTTTTCAGTTTCTGTGAAGAATGTCATTGATATTTTGATAGGCATTGTGTTGAATCTGTAGATTGCTTTGGGTAGTGTGGACATTTTAACAATATTAATTCTTCCAATCCATGAAAACAAGATATTTTTCCAGTTATATGTGTCTTCTTCAATTTCTTTCATAATTGTTTTATAGTTTATAGTGTAGAGATCTTTCACTTCTTTGGTTAAATTAATTCTCAAGCATTTTATTTTATTTTGTAGCTATTGTAAATGGGATTCTTTTCTTGATTTTTTTGTTTGCTACTAGTGTATAGAGACACTACTGATTTTTGTACATTGTTTTTGTATTCTGCAACTTACTGAATTTGTTTATTAGTTCTAATATTTGTTTTTTGGTGGAGTCTTTAGGGTTTTCTGTACATATGATCATATTACCTGCAAATGGGCCATTTAAATATCTTTCTTTTTAATTTGAATACTTTTTATTTCTTTCTCTTGTCTAATTGCTCTGGCTAGGACTTTCAGTAGTATACTGAATAGAAGTGTCAGTAGGATACTGAATAGAAGTAATGAAGATGGTCATCCTTATCTTGTTCTGAACTTAGAAGGAAAGCTTTCAAGTTTTCCCTGTTCAGAATGATGTCAGTTGTGGGTTTATCCTAAATGACCTTTACTGTGTTGAGATACATTCCTTCTATGCCTAATTTGTTGAGAGTTTTTGTTATGAAAGAATGCTGACTTATCAAGTGCTATTCTGCATCTATTGAAGTGATCATGTGGACTTTGTCCTGCAGTTGTTGGATGGAATGTTCTGTATATGTCTGCTAGGTTCATTTAATCTGGAGTGTAGTCTAGGTCTGATGTTTTCTTATTGATTTTCTGTCTGGATGATCTGACTATTGGTGAAAGTGGGGTGCTGAAGTCCCCTATCAATATTGTATTGCAATCTATCTCTTCCTCCAGATCTATTAATATTTAAAAAATACATTCAGGTGCTCCAATGTTGGGTGCATATATATTTACAATTAATATATCCTCTTGCATAATTGACCCTTTATTATTATATAATGACCTTCCTTGCCCTTTTTCTTTTACAGTTTTGGATTTAAAGTCTGTTTTATCTGATATAAGTATAGTTACACCTACTCTCTTTTAATTTCCCCTTACATAAAATATGTCTTTTTCTATCCTTTCACTTTCAGTCTGTGTATATCCTTACCAAAGTGAGTCTTTTGTAGGTAGCATATTGTTGGGTCTTTCTGTTTATTTGTCTTAAATCTATTTAGCTACTCCATGTCTTTTGATTGAAGAATTTGATTCATTTATATTCCAGGTAATTACTGATAAGTAAGAACTTACCACTGCCATTTCATTGTTTCCTAGTTGTTTTATGTATACATTCTTCCTTTCTTCTCTTGCTGTCTTCCTTTGTGGCTAAGTGGTTTTTCTCTAGGGTGTATTTTAATTCTTTGCTTTTTGTTTTTATGTATCTACCATAGGTTTTTGTTTTGTGGTTACCAGGAGGCCTACAAAAAGCATCTTATAGTCATAACAGGCTAATTCAAGCTGTTGACAACTTAACTTTGATTGCAGGGAAAAAAAAAGGCAAAAAAACCCTCTACACTTATACCTCACTCCCCTCTTTAGATTTAAAAATTT
>NW_007727279.1:408378-409801 GCF_000696425.1 Galeopterus variegatus | reverse complement strand
GGTTGTTTTCATGTTACTCATTAGCATTCTTTTCTTTCAGCTTGAAAAACTCTCTTTATTATTTCTTGTAAGACAGGTATGGTGGTGATAAATTCCCTCAGCCTTTGGCTGAGAAATTCTTTATCTCCCCTTCATTTTTGATGGAGAGCTTTGCTGGGTATTCTTGGTTGGCAGTTTTTTCTTTCAGCACTTTGAATACATCATTTCAGTATCTCCTGGTCTGTACAGTTTCTGCTAAGAAGTCTGCTGCTAGCCATATTAGAACTCTCTTTTATTTTATTTGCTTCTTTTCTCTTGTTGTGCTCAGTATCTTCTCTTTGTCTTTGATCTTTGACAGTTTTATTATAACATGTCTTGGTTTAAATCTGTTTGGAGACCTTTTACCTTCTTGCATCTGGATGTTTTACAACTTTCTCCAGGGTTAGAAACTTTTCTGCTACTATTTATTTAAATAAGCTCTTTACCCCTTTATCTTTCTCTTTTCCTTCTTTAACTTCCATGACTTGAAAATTTGCTCTTTTAATGCTATGCCATAAATCCTGTAAGCTTTTTTCATACATTTTCATTCTTTTTTTCTCCTCTGGCTATATAGTTTTAAATAACCTGTCTTTGAGTTCACAGATTCTTTCTTCTTGATGAATTCTCCTGCTGATGCTCTCTATTGCATTTCTCATTTTGTTCATTGTATTTTTTAACTTTAGGATTTCTATTTTATTTTTTAAAATCTCTCTATTAAATTTCTTGCTCTAATCATCTATTTTCCTCATTTTGCTGAATTAGTTCTCTGTATTTTACTGAAATTTACTCAATTTCTTTAAAACAGTTATTTTGAATTCTTTGTCAGGCAGTTTATCCATATCCATTTCTTTAGGGCAACTTTTTTGTCATCTTATTTTGCCCATTTGATGATATCATGTTTTCCTGATTGTTCTTGATCCTCTGGTAATGTGTTGATGTCTGTGGCAATTGAAGAAGTAGGCAGTTATCCCAGTCTTCACAGACTGACTTTGGGAAAGCTCAGCAGCAGGTGTGGTGCTTGGGTACATCAGAAACTTGGGGCAGTTGTGGCCAGTGAAGCACTGCCAGAATGCTGGGACCCTCTATGGCAGGTGTAGTACACTGGGGTGGGCTAGAAGCAGCTCAGTGCAGCTGGGGACAGCATGGTGTTGCCAGAAGCTTGGGGTCTGCTACAGTGGGCATGGTGTTGGGGCAGGCCAGAAGCCAGGGGCCACTGAGGCCTGCCTGCTGTTGAGGGATTTCTGAAGCCTGCGGATGCTGATATCAGCCTTGTGGTAGTGTGGGCTGGAGATTGGGTTGCCACACAAGCCTGAAGCCTGGTGCTGTGTGGTCCCATTTGGCACTGGGATGGGTCTAGAGGCTCAGTCCAAAGATAGTGAGCTAGAATATGGGACCCTGGGTGTCT
>NW_007727279.1:400098-406758 GCF_000696425.1 Galeopterus variegatus | reverse complement strand
TACGGGCGCGACACTGAGGGTTGTGATCCGTTGCCGGTCACGAAAAAAGACAAAAAGGAAAGAAAAAAATACTTGTTTTTTTGAAACCAACCTCCTTGTCTATGTAGGATTCCCACTTTCATCTCATTATCCTTACTTTTTCTATCACAATGAATAGAGGTAAAATCTGATAAACCCATTTATACCTATTTATTTATCTGCTGATTATATTTCAATCTTTCCCCCCCTACATTATATGTTAAATTGATCTGGGATTTGCATGTTAGATTTTTAAACACTAATAGAATGAAACTTTCTATCTATCTAATGATAATTTTAATTAGCAGATAGGAAGTTATTTGGGAATGTGAGGGAGTAGAAATCCCCAAATCATGTATGGCTTGCTCATACATGCTCTGCTAATGTTAAAAATAATCTTGGGCCGGCCCGGTGGCGCACTGGAGAGTGCGCCGTGTGGGAGCGCGGCGGTGCTCCCGCCGAGGGTTAGGATCCCATGTGGAGACCGGTTCCCACTCACTGGCTGAGCGTGNTCCAGGGGCAGAGGAAGCATGACTTTCTACCATGTGCTTCTGTGAGGACTGGGATTTCCCACCACTATGATGCCTCCCTCAAGATGTCCCACCCCTCTAGACCTCTAGGCTTCTTTATCATGGCATCCGCAGTGCCTGGCATAAGGCTCCCAAGAACTCTTTTGAATTTTCTCCTGCCTCAGAAACTCTGGGATATGTGATATGTATTTGACACCTTTCCATTCTTTTGTGTCTGAAGACATATCTATTTCAATCCCCATGGAGGTGGGAGGCCATCCCCATGCCTAAGCCTCTTTATCTGTCCTCATGAATCCTTTGGTATTCCTACAGCTCTTTGGCTATAATGCATCTCTCTTCTGTTTTTTGTTTGTTTGTTTTTTGGCCTTTTTGCTTTCTTGTTGTCATTGTTAAACAGGCAATGTGGTGTGGTATTTAAGGTTACAGACTCTGGAGTCAGCCTGGCCACGCATATACCAAACATTCACTAATGTGGCCAACTGTGTAGTGCTTTTACAACATTTAACTCACATTGTACCTTGGATGTGCAGAGTAGCCATACTCTATTTATGTTGTCAGTAAACACTCTGGTCCTTTCTCCTGAGCTACTACCTTCTAGTTAGAGAGGGGAACAAACAAACAAACAAATCCATTCTATAAACTGGTTCAAGTTTGGTCTGATCTAACAATTTTAAAAGACACTTTGTATAATAGCATTCAGATACCTTCTAGTTAGAGAGGGGAACAAACAAACAAACAAATCCATTCTATATACTGGTTCAAGTTTGGTCTGATCTAACAATTTTAAAAGACACTTTGTATAATAGCATTCAGATAATTCTAGATAAAAATTCCTGGATTCTCTGAGAGTCCCCTTCAACATCCTTGAAGGATGATTTCAAAGAGGTGTAGAAGAATCTGAGACCTTGTTATGAAACCCTCAGTGTTGTTTGGTTTTCTAGAGGAGGGTTCTCCTGGTTTGTGCTTATCCTGCTGGGTAATCATTACCCAAGGCTAGACCTGGGCTCTCCCTTTTATTCACGGCCTGGTAACCATTCCTCATCAGTCACAGCCTCAGCCCCATAAGGGCTACAGACACTTCTGAAATCTGGCTGGGATTTCCAAGGGCGCTATCTTGCCAAAGTGTTCTATTTTGTGACCTTTGTTTTACCTCACTCCAATACAACAATACTCTGGTAAGTGCCTCAGCCAGATTCTCACCAGCTTCTATGTCACAAGGGAAACAAATAAAGTTGAAATCTGAACCTGCCCGTCCTCTTTCTGCTGGTAATGTGGGCTGTGCCCAAGGTGGGGACAGCAAGATCCTATAATAGAACAGTTTTGTTTCCAGGACACTAGAGAGGGTATATATGTGTTTATATGTGTGTGTTGGAGTGTTAAGAACTCCCTTACCTTTGTGTTACCCTCACTTATCCAACATGTTTCATCTTCTCTGTGCCAAAATCTGGATCATTGGAATTTGAGGCACGAGTCTATTTTCTTTGTTCTTTTCTTTCCCTACCACAACCGAAAGAGTGTTTCCCCCACCTCCCTCTACCCTTTTCTCTACTTGGACTACCTACCACATCTTCTTTTAAAATACCAAAACAAAAAATCAAAGATTTTAAACAATACATAGCAAACTAGCTTATCTGAAACATTCTATTATTGAATGCTGGAAGCCAAATGATACCTTAGTCACTTTGGATTCCTTCTCTAACAGATCGTAACCTTTACTCAGACAGATGGTTGTTGTGGTCATGTGCTCATAAAGGCCAAAGAAAAATATACACTGGTAATTTGCCAAACATACTGTCATTGCAACTATGATCCTGACCTTCAGGACATACTATTTTATTACTACTTTGAGTTTCCTTGTCAGTTGATGAAATAGAACACCTTCACCTTTATCAGTAAAGCGATGTAGAAGCAATTAGTTATTTTTAGAAAAAGCATTGGGTTAGGAGAATTGGAAGCTAGATAAATATTCTGTAGGTTACCTCAAGTTTAAAATTTTGTTTCTGTGATTCCAAGAATTGGGAAGTCTGTATCACATTTCTATTCTAATTAATTAAACTACATAAAACTGTGCTCCATTTTCAATTGCTTCTACTCTTCCATATAATCTATTTTCCATGCAGCAGCCAACATGACCTTTCTAAAATCTAAATCAGATCATGTCTACCCTGCTTCAAAATTCTCAATGGCTTTCTGCCACACTTATAATAAAGCCAAAGGTTCTACCATGGGTTATGAAGCTCTGCAGATGCTCTGGTGCAAAAGTTCTGTTGCACGCTCACCTCTCTGATTTCATTTCCATCTACTCCCTGTCACTCATTTCCTGAGAAGCAGGCTCAGGAGCTTCCTTGCTGGTTCCCCAGGGTGCCAATCCTATCGTCTGCTTTCTAGGGACTTTTCACTTGCTCTTCTCTCTTCATAACAGAGTTGCACAGTTTGCTCCATTGCTTCATTCTGATCTCTGCTTCAATAATTTCTCCTTATAGAATTGGCTTTTTCACTTTTTTTTTTTGGTTATGACATATAGAAAAAATATGCTTGACTTCATGACTCAGTAAACACAAACATACACACAAATACAATGAAGGAAACATCTTACAAAGGCTATGTTTATGCAATGAACCCTGATATCTTCTTTTCAAATTGAGTCTACTCTATGCTATGCTTTGTTTAAAAAATTCTTGCTTTTGATGTACTAAATTTATCATATAGGCTATGTTTATGCAATGAACCCTGATATCTTCTTTTCAAATTGATTCTACTCTATGCTATGCTTTGTTTAAAAAATTCTTGCTTTTGATGTACTAAATTTATCATANGACTTCATGACTCAGTAAACACAAACATACACACAAATACAATGAAGGAAACATCTTACAAAAGGCTATGTTTATGCAATGAACCCTGATATCTTCTTTTCAAATTGATTCTACTCTATGCTATGCTTTGTTTAAAAAATTCTTGCTTTTGATGTACTAAATTTATCATATTACCCACAGTTTGGGTGGAAACTTATATTTTCAAAACAGTATCTTAAAGAAGACTTTCCTGACAACTCTAAAATACAACTCTTGTCTGTCTCTATTTTTCTACTCTAAGTTTTTCCACAGTATTTATCAAACTAATATAATATTGTATATATGTTTATTTGCTTAATTTTTGTTCATTACCAGCCCCCACACTAGCATGAAGCTTCAGGAAATGAACTTCACGAAGGTAGGGGCTTTAAATGTTTTGTTCAATGATGTGTCTAGAGTGCCTAAAGTGATACTTGACTTGTTTGTAAAATATTGAATTATATGTAGCTCACACAATAGTTAAGAGCATGAAATCAAGAGCCAGATTACCTGGGCTCAAATCTCAGCTCTGCAACTTCCCAGGTGCTTCATCTTGGGTAAGTTACATAAATTTTCTGTACTTCGGCTTACCCCTTTAGGGATAATAAGACATTGCTCATAAGTTATGAGATTGTGAGTATTAAATGAATCAATTTATGTAAGATGGAACACTACACATAGTAAGTGGTATATAAGTGTTTGCTATTATTATTGCTTTTATTTGCAAAATGGGATTAAAACACATGGTTTTAGATCTGAAAGCCACTTTAGAGATTTCATTTTCAATCATTTTAATTAATAACACACATATTTAAGCAACTAGCCTGCAAAAATTTTGGTGCTTTTATTTATTTATTTATTTTTTCCTTTTTGTCCTTTTTCGTGTCCGGCAATGGATCGCAACCCTCGGTGTCGCGCCCACACCTCGCCTAGCCAGTGAGCGGGAACCGGTCTGTATGTGGGATCCGAACCCTCGGCGGGAGCACTGCCGCCCTCCCAAGCGGCGCACTGTAGCAGTGCGCCACCGGGCCGGCCCTGGTGCTTTTATGATAAAAGATGCATCTGACACACACTACCTCAAACAAGTATTTCTAATAAAGTGATGAGAAGTAAAAATCTATAAGTCATTTTAGAAAGAACTAACTTCCATCGATTGAGTGTAGGGAAAAAGTGAAGTTGTTTAGAAGAGGGAAAGGCCTCATAACCTCCCAGTAGGACCCTGTGGGGAAATAAAATTACACTCAATTTCTCAATATTCTTGTAAAAAGCCCTATCCCTCTGAGACTCTTCACATAACATGAGAATTATAACTGTAGCTATTTGTCTAGCATATTTCTCTGATTCAAAAGGATAGTAAAACTTCTCTTATATTGACAGGAGGGCCAAAGGCTACAGCCCAGACTAGGTTCGTATGTTAATTCCCCAAGGTATGTGGAAGACTGAAGCTGCTATCTTTCTGGGTGTATTAGTTCATTTCTATTGCTTATAACAGAATACCTGAAACTGGGTAATTTATAAAGAAATGAAATTTATTTCTTATAATTCTAGAGGCTGGGTAGTCAAAGTTCAAGAAGTATATCTAGTGAGGGCCTTCTTCTTGGTGGTGACTCTCTGAAGGGACAGCAACACGGGGTATCACATGGCGAGAATGGCCTGAGCAAGAGTGAGCTAACTTTCTCACTTGCTCTCCTTGTAAGGCTACCAGAACCATGCCCATTGCTATATGACTGGACCAATCTATTCATAAGTGCACAGTCCTCACAATCTAATCACCTCTTAAAGGCTCCACCTGTCAAATACCATAATTGGATTTCCTATCCTCTTAACACTGTTACAGTGGGGGTCAACTTCAATGAGTTCTCGGGGGGACATACAATCCACAGCACTAGGTATTTTAAATTCAATAAGGAATGAGGCCCAGGAACTTGGAGACAATCTTTGACTTCTGATAATTTATTTACACACTAAAGGGATGGAGTAAGAAAGAAACCCTTTCAGGAGGTGGGGGGACAGCTGCCACCCACCTCTTTATAAGCACAGAAAAGTCATGGATGGTCTTGCTACTTGTGTAAGGCAATTGACTTGGATCTCATTGTGTAGGGAGTAGGGCAAAGGGGGACTGACACATTTATTATTTACTGTGAGATACTTAATGAGAAATATAGCTCTGACCCAGACCACTTCATGTATGCACTCAGGATTAAAATTAATAAATATGAACATTAAAAACCCAACAGTACCCACATAATTTTTCCATGTTTTTCACATCAGTGAAGGAGCTGGGTATGCTTTGAAGTAAATTTAAATTTTATTCTCCTTAAAAAAGGAAACAATTGTAAACACCCCAAAATTCTCTTTTCAGTTGGGAGGGGTTTTAATCAGAGTGGTTAATGCCACAGACTGTGGCATTGGACTTGGGTTGAGTCTCTCATTGTCTTAGTCTCCTTATCTGTAATATGGGAGCATTAATAGTATATATCTAATAGACTCATTGAAAGATTAAATCAGATACTGCCAGCAATGTAAGGGAGCAGAGCCTCCAGTCTTCAAATGATAGTAACCCTGGCTGAGAGCTTTATTCTAACCTCAAGAGAGGTCCTGAGTCAGAACCACCCAGCTAAGTGACACCCAAATCCCTGACCCTCCAAAATTGTATGAGATAATAGATGTTCATTGTTTTAAGCTGCTAAAGTTTGGGGGTAACTTGTTTTATAGCAATAAATAACTAACACAGATTTATATGTAAAATAGTTTTCTTAATGCTTGGTATATATCCCAATGCCTGCTGGCCAATAGCAGCAGCAGCAAAGCATAGATGGAACATAGCAGGCTGCTCATGAATGCAAGGAGAGGAGCTGTTTGTATTTTAAAACTTAAAGTCATTCTAACAACTAAGTAGAAGCCAAAGACAATCTTCATAGCATGATAAAAATTCAACCTCTATAATCACAGAGATACTGGGGGTGTAGTCTCTTGCTCCAAAGGCATTGAGAGGGCCCCAACTCTCACCTGGCTCTCACTCAAAGAATCTCTCCTCTCAGGTACTCGACATCACTGATCCAACCTTGGAGCATCAAAGTAGAGAGAGAGAATCCTTCCTGGGGGAAAAGAACAAGGATTTCTCAGACAAAGGGCAAAAACTGAGATTCCTTCTTCTGTGACAGTTATTAAAAACAACAATGTGTTACAAGGCAGCACTCTAACCAACTGACCTAACCTGTTCTCCAATGTTTATTGCAGCTCTATTTACAATAGCTAAGAGTTGGAACCAGCCCAAA
>NW_007727279.1:397730-399453 GCF_000696425.1 Galeopterus variegatus | reverse complement strand
AAGTGAAATGAGTCATGCACAGAAAGAGAAATATCACATGTTCTCACTTATTTGTGGGAGCTAAAAACAAACAAATAAATACACAAATAAACTAGGGGGGGAGGGAAGAAGACACAACAATTACAATTCCTTGAAGTTGTTACAACAAGCAAACAGATATGAGGTTGTTGGGAGGGAGGTTTTGGTAATGGGCCACAATAATCAACCACACTGTATATTGATTAAATAAAATAACATTAAAAAATAAAATAATAAAATAAAATAAAAAAACAACATGTTATATACAGAAACATATAGATGGCATATGTCAAATTTGCACAGAAGAGAATGTATGTTCCACTGTCATGATTTAATACAAAGTTCAAACTGCCTTTTGTGAATCAATACATTTATATTTCCATCTATACATAGGATAAGAAAGGAGTGGGGAGACAGAGGACAGAGACCAAACTGCAATCTGAAAATGGTAATGTATAGACCCNGAGGGAGGTTTTGGTAATGGGCCACAATAATCAACCACACTGTATATTGATTAAATAAAATTAAATTAAAAAAATAAAATAATAAAATAAAATAAAAAAACAACATGTTATATACAGAAACATACAGATGGCATATGTCAAATTTGCACAGAAGAGAATGTATGTTCCACTGTCATGATTTAATACAAAGTTCAAATTGCCTTTTGTGAATCAATACATTTATATTTACATCTATACATAGGATAAGAAGGGAGTGGGGAGACAGAGGACAGAGACCAAACTGCAATCTGAAAATGGTAATGTATAGACCCATGATATTTCTTTATAGAAGGATGGCATAGTCAAAAGGAGTACTCATCAATTACTATCTGGCTAGAAACCCAGGTTAGTACAAGTGACTAGGATAGATGATCAATGCTTGTATCTATGTCACTGTATTTCACAGTGGACCCTATCTTTGTGATAGATCATCAGTGTCAATGCATTTACATTTTAGTAAAGATTGTCAGGTGATATTAAAAAATAATCCAACAATATGCTGCTTACAAAAGACGTGTACAAAACATAAAGATTCAGAAAGATTGAAAGGGAGAAAGGTAAAAAAATATACCTTATAAATAATAACCAAAAGAAAGTCATGTAGCCATATTACTATCAGGCAAGTTAACTTGAAGGCAAAAAGCACTACAGAGAAAAATGGGTAAGCTTTGTAATGATTAAAATTTTATTTCTTTAAGAAGATACAAAATTTTAAGTTTACATATACCTAGTTAATTAGTCTAGAATTACAGAACTACAAGGAGAAACAGAATAATCAATAATCATAGAAGGAGACTCTAACATGATAGAACAAGCAAAAATCAGTAAAGATGTAGAAAGTTTGAAATATTGCTTTAAATATGTTGAAGACTGGTGCTCCAATTTAACTCTCCAAAAGCATATCTTTTGTAGAGGATTCATAAAGCAAATGTACTTCACAGGGCGTGGTTTTCCAAAGCCGTGCAGTTTCAAATATTGACCTTGCAAAGGACAGGAAATTTTCCCCAGGCTATTGAGTCTCTGTTGCAAGATAAGAATTGTAACACAGCAAGGTTACTGGCTCAAAGACAGACAAGTTACTGATTGATTGATATATAAAGATCCTGGGAAATTGTGGAAGAAGAGAATGTTTGCTAAAATGAAGGCTTTGTTGCAAATTGCATTACAGAAGGTCACCTTGCTTGACTTACTGAATGTTACCA
>NW_007727279.1:391768-397377 GCF_000696425.1 Galeopterus variegatus | reverse complement strand
AACTGTTTAAATGGCTTTAAAGCAAATAGTTAAACAATACCTCAGATTGATGGTGATAAAACAACCGGACAAGAGTGCTATAAATTGATGGAATGGCTGTCAAGGTTCTAACAGGTATAGTGTAAAATGAACACAGTTCTTACTCAGAGTCAGAAAATCACTTTTTGTATCTTATCACTAGCTTCATCACCCTGAGAAAGTCATATAATTCTTTGAAACTCATTTCTTAACAACCATAAGATAGGAGGAGTGTTATCAGTACTGTTTACCTCACAAAATATGAGCAGAAATGAACTTCATCATTGTTCTACCGGAGATAGATATTTTTGTTTCCTTCAGGCAACAGCAAATATTTTTAAATACAGATCTATGAAATTGACATTTTAAAAGTATGGGGTACAGACAGTCAGTAACCACCATTAACTTCCTACACACAGATGCTTGTGTGTGTGGTAGGTCTCTGTTTGCTCTGGAGTGAGTACCTCTTTTAAACCTTGCTCAAGCTCCTAATTATTTTCTGGATGTGATGAATAATTTAAACATATTTTCCCCACCCTGTGGTTTGCCTTTTCACCCTCTTAAAGAGTATCATTTGATACCATTAAGTTCATTAAAAACAGAGGTTCTTAATTTTGTATGGCCCAACTTAGTCTTGTGCCTGGATTTCTGTGTACATCTGTATGTGCATGAGGGATGTGTGATACAATTTCCTAATACTGAACTGCAAGTTCACAAGCTCAGTAGTGCACACCAGTTCAGCAAATCATGTAATTGAATGTGCCTCATTCAATTTCATGATCAATGAAGATGGCTAAAGAGAAAACACATTATTGAAAGTAAATCATAACTGAAACCTTCATTTTTACAGATTTTCTTCTCTCCCTGGTCCTAAAAGATGTCTAACCTTTATCTGGAAAAGATGGGGCACTCTGTCTGCATACAGAGACCAAACAGTTTCACCTTAATGGTTATTAATGTGACACCTGCCAAATGCACTAAATTCCTTTTGAATCAGATCCATTACTGAAAAGCAGCAGCTGGTTGTTCTTCATAAGCTACAGAAGGCTANATTTTCTAATCATATTTAAGAGCAAATTAGGTGTTGACTGATTGGGTACTTAGAAAGAGGAGGGTTTGGGCCAGCCCTGTGGCTCACTTGGGAGAGTTCTGTGCTGGTAGCACCGAGGCTGTGGGTTTGGATCCTATATAGGGATGGCCGGTGCGCTCAGACCACACCAAGCCAAGGGTTGCGATCCTCTTACCAGTCAAAAAAAAAAAAAGAAAGAGGAGGGTTTCTCTCTGGGTTAACACATTTCTGTGAATGTCCTCAGGTAAGATAATGTATTCAACATCTACTTTTTGGCATTGTTATGTTTTCATTATTTACTTAGGCCATAAGGACCTAGATGGTAAGTATTGTTCACATATTTGGAGATGCTCAAACGACTATGGGGAGGTGTTTGGATGATTTTTATGTATATAGATTTAAGTCTATAACACTTTTATTTTCAGCCACGCTTTTTATATCTAACAGTCATAATACTTGCCTCTTTCTTACTGGACCCTCTTCAGAATTCTGCCAGACAGGTTGCCTCCTATTAGTCTGAATCCCCTTCTAAGAACATTGTAGTTGGTAGCCTCTTCTAGTATGTTTTATTCATAAAATCATTCACAAATATTTTGATATCACTCATTTGGTGATACTTCTCTCCTCCTTTGTGGTTGTATGGTTAAGTTTTTAATAACAGTAATTTACTTAGAATAGAGTGCATATGAATATGTGTCCTTTGTATGTCCCTTAATAGGACATTCCATCTAATGATGGAATCCAATTGGCACTTTTGAAATTTAATCAGGATGTCAGATTTTGAAAAAACTGATAATTGAGAGATCATTCAATATTAGTCATAACACTTGACCATTGCTAATTTCCTGGATTTCTGCCCCTGAACTTTACTATGAAAAACCGAGGGCAGATGTGTGTCTATTACTTATAATATTTCCTTCATATTGTGGCAGGAAAAGTTCATCTATTTTAAATCATAGTTTTTATGAATTATATTCACTCTGAGTCTTGTATAGGTCCCTGATAATCTATAATCAGCATGTTATCAAAGAATTTATGGCCCATCATAAAAATCACACCCACAGATGGCAACCTGTGATAAAAACCTCCTGCAGAGAAGGGAGTGGAAGCAGGCAAGCACATAGGAAATAAGTTTGAGTGCAACTGCTAATTAGTAGGAAAAGATAAGTAATTAGTTTGAAGTGAAGCAAAGGACACATAGTTGAAATATTAAAAATCTATTAAACTACAAGAATACTTCCGCAAGATGAGACTGTCAGGAAAGAGGCTATGGAATCACTAATCTCCAGAGTCATTCCAAACTAATAGGTGACACCTGTCTACTGGGGGAAGTAATTAAAAAGTAATGACATCAATGCTGCCCATCTACCCTGTAAGATGAAGCTCCTGAGAAAGCTTACATGCCTCAAATGATTCTATATTTATTCACAACTGACACTTTTCTTCTACTTTAGAGAATCTCAGGTATCATTGGCTGAGCCCTGTCAGATCAAATCAGCTCTTGATTGACAAGTGCCTGTGGTGCTGCTTGTGTTTCCATAGATGGCGGAGACGTGACTTAGCAGTAAGTGCTGATCCCTGAGTACAGAAGGAGCTGAGTGGGATGTTCTACTTTTCCAAAGTGAGATCTATTGAGCAAGAGGTTTCTATGTCTTTGTTTTTTCTTTTTTTTTTTTTAAACTCTCCTTCTCAACTACTAACAGTGTAACTATGACTGAGGAAGACTCTAAATAACATTTTTCTGGTGTCCATTTTAAATGAAATTGTCACCTGACTTCAATGACTTCAAAGTACAAAAATGGACTAGTCATTTTCAAATTCTCTTTACTGCCGAAGTCAATGGTTCCATATAAAAATGATGATCTCATGGTACTGAAAACAAACATTACCATCCTGTATTCAAAATAAGTATGTGAATTACGAGCGATCCAAGCATGTATGGAAATTTTTTTTTTTAAAGTTTTTGAACTGTTTAAATGGCTTTAAAGCAAATAGTTAAACAATACCTCAGATTGATGGTGATAAAACAACCGGACAAGAGTGCTATAAATTGATGGAATGGCTGTCAAGGTTCTAACAGGTATAGTGTAAAATGAACACAGTTCTTACTCAGAGTCAGAAAATCACTTTTTGTATCTTATCACTAGCTTCATCACCCTGAGAAAGTCATATAATTCTTTGAAACTCATTTCTTAACAACCATAAGATAGGAGGAGTGTTATCAGTACTGTTTACCTCACAAAATATGAGCAGAAATGAACTTCATCATTGTTCTACCGGAGATAGATATTTTTGTTTCCTTCAGGCAACAGCAAATATTTTTAAATACAGATCTATGAAATTGACATTTTAAAAGTATGGGGTACAGACAGTCAGTAACCACCATTAACTTCCTACACACAGATGCTTGTGTGTGTGGTAGGTCTCTGTTTGCTCTGGAGTGAGTACCTCTTTTAAACCTTGCTCAAGCTCCTAATTATTTTCTGGATGTGATGAATAATTTAAACATATTTTCCCCACCCTGTGGTTTGCCTTTTCACCCTCTTAAAGAGTATCATTTGATACCATTAAGTTCATTAAAAACAGAGGTTCTTAATTTTGTATGGCCCAACTTAGTCTTGTGCCTGGATTTCTGTGTACATCTGTATGTGCATGAGGGATGTGTGATACAATTTCCTAATACTGAAGCAGTAAAGCCTGAGATAAATGACTAAAGGTCTAGCTTGTATTCTCATCATCGCCTGTGCCTCCATTTTTCACAGCCATGTGGAGACCCAACAGTTTATCTTCTCCTGATGGTATCTATAAATATAAAGATGTTAATAGACTCTTTGGGAGCATGTTTATGAGGGAATATAAACTGTTTGCAAAAACATCTCACATTTCCATTGCACATTTTTTTCTCCAGAGTGACTTTCTCCCACTTGGAAGATGTCCATGCCTCCAGATTTATTTATACTAATGTACACAGATAAGTGGGGGTGGGGAGCCAGGATACAAAAACTGGCAGTAGAGTGCTGTCTTCGTGTTATATGCCCTATTGTGTTCAGTGGAAGAGCTAACTAGAATCTCGCTCTGCCTTTGCGAGCCAGCTGCTCACCTCTGAGGTCTAGAAAACTTCTTAAGCTGGGTCTCATTATCATTCATGTCACTATCCAGGAGAAACTTCCATGTTAAGAATTTCTGTCAGAATCACAGTAAATGTTTACATTTTAAAAATAAGATACATTTTTAGACAGGGTGAACTCTCACATCATAAATAATGTATTGCCTGGACCTCTAAAATTTTAAAAGTGGTCTTTAGTAAGTGTCTTACTGTATTTTTGCACTTCTTGTGATAAAGAATTTATACAAAAACAATAAAGAAATTCTTGATATGAAATTTTAATCTGTATATTGATTTTTACAAGCCTATTAGGCGTTGATGAAGTTACTATGAACTCATATTGGCAAATGATGTGTTGGCTAATATCAAGGGATAAGAAAATTCACTGACTTTTGGAACTGAATCCTGAAAGAGAAATGGCTTATACAATTCTAAAATTGAAATGAGCTTAGAGATCATTAGACCCAACCCCTTTTTATATAATGATAAAAATGTGGACATGATAGCTTGAGCCAGTGGGCAGAACTCAGGTTGCATGACTTCCAATCTAACATATCCCCTCCACAGTTCACTGACTCCAGGAAAGAAGCCTCGTGGTATGGAAATCCAATGATGGGCATTGGTTCTTAACCTATGGTCCCCAAGCCAACAGCAGCAGCATCACCTGGCAATTTGTTAGAAATGCAGATTCTCAGGCTCCATCCCATACCTACTGAGTCAGAAACTCTAGGATTGGGGCCCAGTAATATGTCTTTTAATAAGCCCTCCAGGTAATTCTGATGTACATTGAAGTGTGAAAACCTCTATGCTAGAAGATTATTAGTTCGAGAAAGAATATTTTAATTTTGCCTATTCACATTTACAATACATTAAAAATAAAAAGATTAATTGAAATGGAAAAATATTCTGATTATATAATTTAAGGATTTATAATTATGTTGACTAGACTTTTTTTTTCATAAGAGCCAGCCAGACATAGTGCTCAAAAGATATGCTAATTTAATGCAGTTTTTTGTTAAAATTGCACTGTTAAGGGGACATAAAATTTAATAGGTCACAATTATAATTAAACATCAGTCTTTCTTTCGATCTTTAAAGAAATGCTATTTTTTTCTTTTTTTTAAATTTAATTTTATTTTGTCAATATACAATGTGGTTGATTATTGTGGCCCATTACCAAAACCTCCCTCACTCCTCCCTGTCCCCACTCCCTCCCAACAACCTCATATCTTTTTGCTTGTCTATCAACTTCAAGGAATTGTAATTGTTGTGTCTTCTTCCCTCCCCCCCAGTTTATTTGTGTTTTATTTATTTATTTATTTTTAGCTCCCACAAATAAGTGAGAACATGTGATATTTCTCTTTCTGTGCCTGACTCATTTCACTTATTATAATTCTCTCTAGGTCCATCCATGTC
>NW_007727279.1:375157-391758 GCF_000696425.1 Galeopterus variegatus | reverse complement strand
ATTTTTTGTATTATTATTTTTTAATTTGATTTAATTTTGTTAATATACAATGTGGTTGATTATTATGGCCAATTACCGAAACCTCCCTCCCTCCTCTCGCTCCCCCCTCCCTCCCAACACTGTCCTTTCTGTTTGCTTGTCGTGTCAACTTCAAGGAATTGCAATTGTTATGTCTTCTTCCCCCACCCCAGTTTATTTGTGTATTTATTTATTTATTTTTAGCTCCCACAAATAAGTGAGAACATGTGATATTTCTTTTTCTGTGCCTGACTCGTTTCACTTAATGTAATTCTCTCTAAGTCCATCCATGTCGTTGCAAATGGCAGTATTTCATTCTTTTTTATAGCAGAGTAATATTCCATTGTGTAGATATACCACATTTTCTGTATCCACTCATCTGATGAACATTTGGGCTGGTTCCAACTCTTAGCTATTGTAAATAGTGCTGCAATGAACACTGGAGAACAGGTATACCTTCCACTTGATGATTTCCATTCCTCTGGGTATATTCCCAGCAGTGGAATAGCTGGGTCATATGGTAGATCTAACTGCAATTGTTTGAGGAACCTCTATACCGTTTTCCATAGAGGCTGCACCATTTTGCAGTCCCACGAACAACGTATGAGAGTTGCTTTTTCTCTGCAACCTCGCCAGCATCTATCATTCACAGTCTTTTGGATATTAGCCATCCTAACTGGGGTAAGATGGTATCTCAGTGTGGTCTTGATTTGCATTTCCCAAAGGCTGAATGATGCTGAACATTAAAAAAATGCTATTTTCTGATGACGACTCACTCCTCAACTGAATGCTGTGGTTTATCTTGCTGAAGTTGTATTACCTTGATGTTTTACTTTTCTAAGAAATCTACATTATGCCATGTCCTCTTTTTTTTTATTATTTAAATTATCTTAGCATTTACTTGTACATATTTATGGGGTACAGTGTGTTGTTTCAATACATGCATATATTGCACAATGATTTACTTAGGGTAGATAGCATAGTTTTGCACCCATTTGTCCACTTTTCCTCCTGATGCTGGTAACCATTGTTGTGATTTTTTTTTTAAGATTACACAGATGCATGATATCATGAGGTATTTATCTTTTTGTGCATGACTTATTTCACTTAACATGTTGGTTTCCAGTTTCATCCATGTACTGAAAATGATAGGGTGTCATTTCTTTTTAGTATATCTGAGTAGTGTTCCATTGTGTATATATACCACAGTTTTTTTTATCCATTCATCTGTTGATAGACATTTAGGTTGATTCCATCTCTTGGCTATTGTGAATAGTGCTGCCATGAACATGGGAGTTCAGGTGCATTTTTGATATATTGATTTCACTTCTTTGGGGTATATACCCAGTTGTGGCATAGCTGGGTCATAGGGTAGATCTGTTTTTAGTTCTCTGAGGAACCTCCATACTGTTTTACACAGGGGCTGTACAAATTTACACTCCTGCCAGCAATATGGGAGAGTTCATTTTTTCTCTGCATCCTTGCCAGCATTTGTTATCTTTTTTATCTTGTAGATAATAGCCGTTCTAACTGGAGTGATAAGATATCTCATTGCAGTTTTAATTTGCATTTCCCTGATGATTAGTGATGATTAACATTTTTTCGTGTGCCTACTGGCCATTTGTATGGCTTCTTTTGAGAAATGTCTGTTCATGTCCTTTGCCCATTTTTTAATTGAGTTATTTGGTTTTTTGCTGTTAAGTTCCATATATATTCTGGATATTAGCCCCCCATCTGATGTGTAATTGACAAATGCTTTTTTCCCATTCTGTAGACTGACTCTTCACTTTGTTTGACAGTGTCCCTTGCTATGCAGAGCTTTTTAGTTTGATGTAGTCCCATTTATGTATTTTTGCTTTAATTGCCTACGTTTTTGTAGTCTTGCTCAAAAAAGTGCTGCCCACTCCCATTTTGTGTAGCATTTCCCCTATGTTTTCTTTTAGTAGTTTCATAATTTCAGGTCTTATATTTAGGTCTTTGATTCATTTTGAGTTTATTTTTGTGTATGGTGAGATATATCTGGTTTTCCTAGCACCATTTGTTGAAGAGGCTGTCCTTTCCCCATTGCATATTTTTGGGACCTTTGTTGAAAATCAGTTGGTTGTAAATGTGTGAATTTATTTATGGGCTCTCTATTCTATTCCATTGGATTCAATTTGTCTATTTGTATGCCAGTACCATGCTGTTTTGGCTACTATAGTTTTAAAGTATATTTTGAAGTCAGGAAGTGTGATGCCTCCAACTTTGTTCTTTTTGTTCAAGATGGCTTTAGCTATATGGGGTCTTTTGCAGTTCCATACAGATTTTAAGATCACCTTTTCTATTTCTGTGAAGAATGTCATTGGAATTTTGATAGGGATTGTGTTGAATGTGTAGATTGCTTTGGGTAATATGGACATTTTGATGATGTTAATTCTTCAGTCCCATGTTCCTGGGGTATCTTTCCATTTATTTATGTCCCCTTCATTTTTTATCTACCAATTTTTTATAGTTTTCATTGTAGTGGTCTTTCACTTCCTTGGTTAAATTTATTCCTAGGTATTTCATTTTTTGGTAGCTGTTGTGAGTGGGATTACTTTCTTGATTTCTTCTTCAGCTATTTCATTGTTGATGTATAGGAATGCTATAGATTTTGTGTGTTGGTTTTGTATCCTGCCACTATTCTGAATTCATTTATCAGTTCTAGTAAATTTTTTGGTGGAGTCTTTAGGGTTTTCTATGCATAGGATCATGTCACCTGCAAATAGGGATAGTTTGACTTCCTCCTTCTGATTTGGTGCCCTTTATTGCTTTCTCTTGATTTATTGTGCCAGCTAGACCTTCTAGCACTATGTGGAATAAGACTGTGGAAAGTGGGCATCCTTGTCTTGCTCCAGATCTTAGAGGAAAAGCCTCCAATTTTTATTCATTTGGTATGTTATTGGCTATGGGTTTGTCATATATACCTTAATATGTTGAGGTACATTTCTTCTACACCTAATTTGTGGTATCAGATGTAATGTTGTCTTTTTCATTTCTAATTTTATGTATTTGAGTCTCTGCCTTTTTTCTTTGTACATCTATCTAAAGGTTTATCAATTTTGTTTATCTTTTTGAAACCAACTCTTTGTTTCATTGATCTTTTGTATTTTTTTTCATCTCTAATTCCTTTTTTTCTGCTCTGATCTTTGTTATTTCTCTCTTTCTACCGATTTTGGGCTTGATTTGTTCTTGTTGTTCCAATTCCTTGAGGTGTAACATTAAGTTGTTTATTTGGAGTCTTCTTTTTCGATGCAGGCATTTAATGCTATAAACTTCCTTCTTAGAACTGCTTTCACTGTATCTCATAGGTTCTGATATATTGTGTTTTCATTTTCCTTTGTCTCCAGGAATTTTAAAATTTCCTTCTAGATTTCTTCCTTGACCCATTTGTTGTATGGGAGCATATTGTTTAATTTCCATGTATTTGTATGGTTTCTAGTGTTCCTTTTGTTGCTGATTTCTAGTTTTATTCCATTGTGGTCAGACGAGGTAGTTGATATGATTTCAATTTTTCAAAATTTGTTGATACTTGTTTTGTATCTTAAAATATGGTCTATTCTAGAGAATGTTCTGTGTGCTGCTGAGCAGAACGTGTATTCTGTAGCTGTTGGATGAAATGTTCTATAAATGTTTGTTATAAAGTTGGCCTGTAGTAGAGATTAATTTTGATATTTCCTGATTAATTTTCTGTTTGGGTGATTTGTCCATTGGTGAAAGTGGGGTGATAAAGTCCCCAACTGTTATTGTGTTGGAGTCTGTCTTTCCTGTTAGGTGTAATGGTGATTGCTTTACATAACAGAGTGCTCTGGAGTTGAGTGTGTATATATTTAGAATTATTATAACCTCTTGTTGAATTGATCCCTTTATCATTACAAAATGGCCTTCCCTTTTTTTTTTTTACTTTCCTTGGCTTGAAGTCTGATATAAGTATAGCTATTCCTGCTCTTTTTTGGTTTCCATTTGCATTAAATATCACTTTCAGTTGGTGTGTGTATTTATTGGTTAAGTGAGTTACTTGTAATCAGCATATTGTTGATTCTTATTTTATAGTCTATTTAGCCACTCTGTGTCTTTTAATTGGAGAATTTAATTTATTTACTTTTAGGGTTATTACTGATATATAGGGATTCATTAGTGCCATTTTGCTAATTTTTTTCTGGTTGTTTTGTGGATCCTTTTTTTTTTTTTTTCCTTTTCTTCTGGTCTTACTGTCTTCTTTTGTGGTTGAGTGGTTTCCTTTAGCTTTACATTTTGATTTCTCACTATTTATTTTTAGTATGTCGCTTATAGGTTTTTGTGTTCTACTTATGAGGCTTACCAAAAAACATGCTATAGTTATAATAAATTATTTTAGACTAATTCTTTGGGCTACAAAGTGGAGTGGGTGGGAAAAGGGGAGGATGAGGGAGGTTGGGGCTAATTGGGTGGGGGACACGGGGTACAAATGCTATTTGTGGTAATGGGCATGCTGCCAGCACCTGGCCTTCACATGTTGGGCCTAAGTAGTAACGATCAGCTTTGTATCTCATGAATATTCATAAAAAATAAAAAAATTATATATATAAAAAAAAATTTTTGAGAACCTGAAAAAACAAAAACAAAAATCAAAAAACCTTATCTTTGATATCTAAGAAAAAAGAAAAGACCAAACCCAACTCTATGTTTGGGCATCATTCCCTCCCACTTTTTGACATTTTGTTGTTTCAAGTTAAACCTTCTAATATTGCCTGTCTCTTTTGTGGTTATTGTATATATTATTGTCGTTAGGTTTATCCTTTAGTCTTTATACTAAGGATATAAATGGTTTATTTATTCACCACCCTTACAAACTGAAGTATTCTGAGGTTGTCTGTGTACTTACTTTACTAATGAGTTACGTGCCTTCAGATGTTTTCTTGCTACTCTTTAGCATCGTTTTCTTTCAGATTGAAGAGCTCCCTTTGGCATTTTTTGCAGGGCAGGTCTAGTGCTGATGTATTCCCTTCGCTTTTGTTTGTCTGGGTAAGACTTTATTTCTCCTTCATATTTGAAGGTCAGTTTTGCCAGATAATGGAATTCTTGGCTGACGGATTTTTTTCCTTCAGCTCTTTAAATATATTATTCCGTTCTCTTCTGGCCTGTAGGATTTCTACTGAGAAATCCACTGAGAGATGTATTGGGGTTGTTTTGAATGTTATGTCTTTCTTCTCTCTTGCTGCTTTAAGTATTTTCTCTGTCTTTGGTTTTTAATGATTTGATTATGATTTGTCTTGGGGTTTGTATCTCTTTGGATTGAGTTTCATTGGCGACCTCTGAGCTTCCTGTACCTGGATGCTGTCATCTTTCTCCACACTTGGGAAATTTTCGGTTATTATTTCCTTGAATGTGCTTCCTAGGTCTCTTCCTTTTTCTTCTCTTTCAGGTATGCCGATTATGTGGAGGTTATCTTGCTTGAGGGAGTCCCATATTTACTGTATGTTCTGTTTCATTGTTTTCATATTCTTTTTTTTTTTTTTGCTCCTTTGATTGGGTAATTTTGTGTGTCCTATCTTCCAGCTCACTGATTTTTTCATCAGTTTGATTAAATCTGCTTTTGGAGCTTTCTATCAAGCTTTGTGATTCATGTAATGTATTCTTTATTTCTTGAATTTCTACTTAGTTTTTAAAAATTGATCCTATTCCTTTGTCGAGTTTCTCATTCTGCTTCTGAATTATTTTCCAGATTTCATTCAATCTTCTATCTGTATTTTCTGTAACTCCCTGAACATCCTTAAGAGAGTTATTCTAGTTTATCTGTCAGATATTTCACAGATATGCAAGTTTCTCATTCTGCTTCTGAATTATTTTCCAGATTTCATTCAATCTTCTATCTGTATTTTCTGTGACTCCCTGAACATCCTTAAGAGAGTTATTCTAGTTTATCTGTCAGATATTTCACAGATATGCTGTTCCTCTGTGTCAATTGCTCATGCTTTGTTTGTTTACTGCGGTGGAGACATATTTCTCTGTTCTTTCACAATCTTTGCTTCTTTTCATTGATGCCTGGGCATTTGAGGAGATTGCTACCTCTTCTAGGTTTTATAGGTGTTCTTGGATTGCATTAGTCCTTTACTGGTTAGTATCAGAGCTTTGTCTCTGGTCTGTCATTTTCCCCCCATTCTGTAGTGGATTTAATAGCTACGATCACTACTTAGACTCTGCACTGGGAGTAATATGATGTCTTGTGGTTAGGTCCTGAATTGGGGGAACTTCCCATGGGGACCAGAACTTGAGCTCTGTGCTTGAGCTTAATTGATGCTTTGCTGCTGATTCTCTGGGGAAGGCATTTTTTATGGATCATTAATCACTTCCAGGTCTGGGTTGTATGGAAATTACAGCCAGGGACTGAGTCTTTCCTGAAGATTGTGCCCCTTGCAGTTCTGTCACCCTGACCAATTTCCACTGAGACCATCTATTCATGCTGCACCCAATGTTCCCCTGGCAGAACAGCCTTTCTCCTGCACTCCAACCACTTCCCACAGGGCAGGTTGCATATACATCCCTCATGATAACTCACCAGCCTTTGGGCGGCTCCTTTCTCCAGTCACCTGTGGCCACTTGCTCCTATGCAGGCCCAGGGGAATTCTACCTGTAGTCTTTAAGGCTTGTGGGCTGGTATGGCGAACTCTGAAGTCCTTGTCTCCTTTGCAGACTCCACGCAGGTTTACACAAAGGGTGCCACTGCAGCTTTTTATGGCTTTGATCTATGTGTAACAGCTACTCTCTGCCTCTGTACCAGGCTGGCTCAGAAGTGTCCAGAGATCACCAAGATAGTTACCATCCCTACACCCCTCTCACCATCCTGTCTTGTGCCTTCACAAACTGTGGGTCTCTCCTTCTTTTGCCCCAGCACCTAGGGTAGGAAGTTGATGGTCGTGCATAGTTGAGTATCCTCTATATTCATTTTTGATGCTAATCCTTCATTAGTTTATATTTGTTGAACACATCTTATTACAGTATGAAGTTTGTTTTTACACATCCTTTAAAGTATTTTTGCATAAACAGAATGTTTTAACTTTATTATGGGTAAATTGATCAAACTTTACTTTTAGAATTATTAAATTCTAATTATTCTAATAATTCTAAATTATTAAATTAAAGTGTCCTGCTTAAAATGTTATTTTCTACTTTAATGTCAGAAAGACATTAAACTATGTATTCTAATAAAAGTTTGTTTTGTTTCTTACCTTTAATTTCATATTCCATCTGGATTTGATTTTGTGCATAATGTGAGGTGTGTATCCAATTTCCTGTTTTTCCAAGTGGATAACCATTTTTATAAGCTTCATTTATTGAATGCTTCCTACATTCCCCACTGATCAGCCATGACAACACTGTCAAATGTCAAACTTAACGTATCTTCATAAGTTTCAAGTTTACAGTTGAAGTTTCTGTTTTGTTTTTAGAACGCCCTTCAATTTGTGTTATCTGTTATTTCCTCATGTTTAGATTCAGATTATGCATTTTTAAAAGGAATTCTACATAAGTAATGCTGTGTCCATCATAGCACATCATATTATTAGGTATGTGATGTCAATTGGTATCATTATTGGTAATGTTAACTTGGATTACTTGGTTAAAGTATTATCAACCAGATTATTTTTATCATAAAAGTACCTTTCTCATAATGAATAAGTGAACTTTGGAGAGATGCTTTGAGACTTTGTAAGTATCCTGTTGCCCCACAAACTTTCACCTAATTATTCAGCATTCATTGCTGATTTTTGCTGAGTCAGTTATTACAATGATGGTTGCAAAATGATGATTTTTAGAAACACTGTCATTGTCTTATATAATGCTACAAAGTGGAGCTTTTCCATTTCTTACTACATTTTATGTATTTATTGTTTGCTTATATTTTAATATCAGTATATATGTACAGTTTTAAAATTCAGTGTGTTATCCATGTGTGCTTTTATTCATTTTAGTATTCAGATTTTCCTTAATATGGCTCCTTTCCTTAATATTAAGGAAAGGAGCCAGCCTGGTACAGAGGCAGAGAGTAGCTGTTACACATAGATCAAAGCCTTTAAGCCAGCTTCTATGTTTTGAGATAGCCCCATCACTTTTTGTGAATTCATATTTTGTCTTGCCTCACCTTATAATCATTCATTTCTCTCACCACCTCTGGTTACTTTTAGTGTGGAATAGTATTTAAAAACTAAGATCTAAGAGCAAATGGGTGTTGTTATTCAACCCCACAACATATACAGATTTGTTATTTCCTGTCTCTAACCAACAAACCTAGTAAGTGAAGTTAAAGATTTCTTTACCCTTCCGTTTGCCTTTAGTCTAAGAGTACAGAGTCCGGTATTTTATTTACTTAAGTACTTTTTATTTCACTTCTGTGTAGCTATATTATCCTTGTGATATATACTCTGGGTTTTTTGTTTCTGTTTGTATAAATATTTTGTTTTTCCTTATTCTTATAGATATAATTATGCTTTAAAACATATAAAACATTAACATAGCTGCAAAGGTATTTTATAAAGATATACTCAGAAAGGTATAACTCATTCTGCCTTTTCTTACTCCCTGTACCCACACTCTCTGAGGTTAAGCAATTCCATTAATTTGTGGTTTATTCTTTTTATATAACCATTTATTAGAAGACAAATTAGATTCTACCTAATATAATATTCATGAACAAATTTTACAAAGATCAGACTTACAAACTTAAAAACATAAACCATACCAGTATTAATTGTAAATACAGCCAAATTACTACAATGTCGATGTAGGAAATCTCACTAACTGATTCTAAATCCAGATTCAGTCAGCAAAATATAGATCTGACGTCACAAAAATTAGAAATGTTTGCATGACCAGAAAAAACACTAAAGAAAGATCAAATAACAAATTTGGAAAAAAACCCATTTTTTAATATGTATACTATCTCTAATATGTAATGAACTCTTAAAAATCAAGGAAAAAGGAGAGATCCTTTCTAAGATGGTCAACTAGAGAGGTCTGGTGCTAGTCCCCTCCCCTTGAAAAGAGACCAGAACAACAGACAAACAAATATATTTCTGGAACCTGAGGAAACATGGTTCAGAGCACCAGGAGTGTGAGGAGATCCTTATGAGGCATGGAAGAAGGGCATGGCACCATGGAGAGCAGAGCAGGGCATCCAGCCTCAGCCCCGATGAAGCAACTGACCCAGAACCAGGCAGAGAGAAGGTAACCTGGAAAAGACCCTAACTGCTCCCACTGCCACCACAAATGCCAATGATCCCCACCTCAATGGAGTCCCCCCCAATCTTTTCAAGACCCAGGCCCAATTGCAGAGTAGCTGGGAGTTAGTATAGCTACAGTCTCATGGTGAAAGTCAAAGAAAATTAAAACCCCTCCTGCCCTGAGTAGCTAATATGCAGCACCGTCTGGGAGCAGAAGCCATGGTGGGAGTGCGCCCTGCTCCGGACCCAGACAGTCTGACTCCCTTTGTCTGGGGGCCCTGCCTGCATTCTACTGTGGTCACATGTGTGCTGGTGGGACCAAAGCACAGGCTGCCTGGAGCCTAGGACAGATAGAAAGACCGAGACCCCAGCGTCTGAACTCATGCAGCACCCATCTCCCCCAGGAGAGCAGGCAGACTTGCTGAGCAGACAGTCCACTAAAGTGCAGTAGTTCCCTGGATTCGTGGCCTGCCTTGCATGGCCTGTGGAGGCTGAACCCATAAGTGCCCTCATTGGGCCTACAGCAAGCCCAGTGGCAGCCTCGCTTCCTCCTGTGATCCCCTATACACCCACATGGGTGCCAGCAGGGCTACAATCCCAGCTATCTGAACCAGACCCAGCAAAGCTGACTCCCTTTGTCTGGAGGCCTTGCTTCCATTCTATCATGCTCACTTCAGTGCCAGTGGGACCAAGGCATATGCTACCTGGAGCCTAGAACAGACAGAAAGACTGAGACCACAGCATCTGAGCTCATGCAGCAACCCCTCCCCAAGGTAGGCCTCTATAGTGCTGCTGGGCTCAGCTGCTCTGTTACAGGCTTGCATCAGGCTCGATAGCTGATTGGGTAGCAGATTTTCCTTCCTACGGCATGCCTCCAGAGAGCCACTGGGTCCTGCATCATTCACACAGGCTTGCTCTAGGCTCAACCTCTGAGCCAATGTCCCTCTACAGAGCTCCCAGGATGTGTTGCCTCAGTGTATCTGCTCCCAGACTGACAGTGGACCAGGTAGGGGCTGTGAACCCCCAAGGCAGGCCTCTGCAAAGCTGCTGGCTTTCATTGCACCCTTACAGATTTTCATTAGGCTCAACAGCTGATCAGGCAGCCACCTTCAGAGCTTCCAGGCCCTGCAAAAGCTGTGTACCCCAACTCCCAAACCAATAGCTAGTTGGGTAGTAGCTTTTTCTCTCTACAAAATGCCTCTAGAAAACTGCTGGGTCTTGTAGCATTCACACAGGCTTACTCCAGGCTGTTGAGCTGAGCCAATGGCCCTCTACAGAGCTACCAGGACCTGCTGCAACAGTATACATCTGCTCACTGACTGACAGCAGATCATCTACTGAAACAAGAAACCACCCTAACAAGAAACTGCTGAGGCCACCTAGGCCACAAAGGCACCCACAGACAACTCTAAGATTGAATGCAGTTGAAGAAGTTGAACAAAGGCTGCACTACTTTACTCATCCAGATCCAAACTGAAATGCCCAACATGACTGCTGATATAGAACACTTCTACAGGAAAGAGTCTCCCCCTTCAAAAGCCACTCCTAGAATTAAAAGAAGTGACTACATCACCAGATGCCCAGATGTCAATGCAGAGATATGAGAAACATGAAAAAACAGGGAAGCTTCACTCCCCCAAAAGAAGACTACAATTCTCCAGTACCAGACCCCAAACAAGAGGAAATTGACAAATTTCCTGAGGAGGAATCCCAAAGGGCAATACTAAGGAAACTCAGAGTGATGAATGAAAAAATAGAAACACAATGAAGTCAAAAAAGAAATTCAAGGACATGTATGAGAAATTCAATAAAGAGCTACAAACAATAAAAAAACCCAGAAATCCTGGAACTGGAGAACTCATTGAAAGAAATAGAAAATACAACTGAGAACATAAACAGCAGGCTAGAACATACAGAAAAAAGAATCTCTAAACTAGAAGACAAGCTTTTTGAATTAACACAGTTGGACCAAATAATAATAATAATGATAATAATAATAATGATAATAGTAATAATAACTAAAATAAAGAAAAACTGAGAAAAAAAGAAAACCTGCAAAATCTTTCTGATAGAGTTACAGTCTTACACACCCAAGAAGATCAAAGATCCCCAAAGGATTCAACCCAAAAAGGACCTCCCCAAGACACATTAGAGTCAAGTTATCAAAAGTCAAAGACAAATAAATGATTCTAAAAATAAGAGAAAAACATCAAATTACCTATAAGGGAATCCCCATCAGGCTAATAGCAGACTTCTCAACAGAAACCCTATAGGCCAGGAGAGAGTGGAATGACTTATTCAAAGTACTAAAAGAAAAAAAAAAACTGCTAACCAATAATATCATATCCAGCAAAGCTTTTCTTCAGAAATGAAGGAGAAATACAATCTTTCCCAGGCAAACAGAAACTGTGGGAATTCACGACCAGAAGACTGGCCCTTCAACAAATTCTCAAGGGGATCCTACATTTGGAACAAAAAGAGAGATGTATGTCACCATAAATACATGAGAAAGAATAAAGACTGGTGGTAAAATGATATGCAAATGAGAAAGAGAAAGAAAATGTATTTTATCACTACAGAAAAACACCCAACAATAAAGATAAAGAATAAAAAGGAAGGAAGGGAACATAAGAAATATAAAACAACCATAGAGAAATTAATAAAATGGCAGGAATAAGGCAATACTTTTCAATAACAACCCTGAATGTGCGTAGACTAAATTCCCCATGTATAAGATATAGACTGGCTGAATGGATTAAAAAAGTGGACCCCACTATATTCCACTTGTGAGAAGCTCACATCACAAGTAAAGACATGCACAGACTAATTAGGAAAGGGGTGGAAAAAGTCATTCCATGAAAATGAAAACCAACAAAAGCAGGAGTTGCCATAGTTTTATCAGATAAGGGAGACTTCAAGCTAAGAGCTATAAAAGAGACAGAGAAGGACACTATATAATGGTAAAAGGATCAATGCAGCAAGAAGATATAACAATCATAGATATATATGCACTCAACATCAGAACATCCAGATGTATAAAATGACTGTTATTGGATCTAAGGGGAGAGATAGACCTCAACATAGTAATATGTGGGTACTTTAACATGCTGCTCTCACTATTGGACAGGTCCATTCAGCTGAAGAATCAGCAGAGATATTGGATTTAAACAGCACCTTAGACCAGATGGACTTGACAGATGTATACAGAACATTTTGTACAACAATGACAGAATATACATTCTTCTCATCAGCACATGGATCATTCTCTAGGGTAGACCACATGTCAGGCAACAAATAAAATTGCAACAAATTTAAAAAGATTGAAATCATATCAAGTATATTTTCAGACCACAAGGGAATAAAATTAGAAATTAACAACAAGCAATACTTTGGAAACTATACAAATTCATGGAAATTAAACAACATACTCCCGAATGACCAATGGGTCAAAGAAGAAATAAAGCAGGAAATAAAATAATTCCTTAAGCACAATTTACCAAAACCTATAGGCTATTGCAAAAGCAGTACTAAGAGAGTTCACTGAAATAAGTGCTTACATCAAAAGAATAGAAAGACTTCAAATAAACAACTTAATGTTAAATCTCAAAGAATTAGAAAAATAAGAACACTCTAATCCCAAAACTAGTACATGGAAAGAAATAATTAAGATCAGAGCAGAAATAAATTAAATGGAAACCAAAAGAACAATATGAAAAATCAATGAAACAAAAAGTTGTTTTTTTGAGAGGATAAACAAAATAGACAAGCTATTGGCCACACTAACTGAAAAAAAGACCTAAAAAGTAAAAATCAAAAATGAAGAAGGAGACATTACAATTGATTCCACAAAAATACAAAGAATCATTAGTCTATTGTGAACAAATATATGCCAACAAATTTGAAAATCTAGAGAAAATGGATAAATTTCTGGACACACACAAACTACCAAGACTGACCCAAGAGGAAATACAAAACCTGAACAGACCAATAACAAGTGACAAGATTGATGCAGTAATCAGCATTCTCCCAAAAGAGAAAAGTTCAGGACCAGATGGCTTCACTGCTGAATTCTACAAAACCTTTAAAGAAGAATTAACACCAATCCTTTTCAAACTATTCCAAAAAATAGAAACAGAGGCCATTCTTCCAAACTCATTCCATGAGGCCAGCATCACCCTGATACCAAAATCAGATAAAACACAGCAAAAATAGAGAAAGCTACAGGCTAATATCCTTAATGAACATAGAAGCAAAAATCTTCAAGATATTAGCAAACAGAATACAACAGCACATCAAAAAAATGATCAAGTGGGATTCATCCCAAGGATGCAAGGATGGTTCAACATACACAAAACAATAAATGTGATACATCATATCAACAAAAGCAAGGACAAAAACTGTATGATCATCTCAATAGATGTAGAAGAAGCATTTGACAAAATTCAATATCCCTTCATGATAAAGACCCTCAACAAATTAGGTATGTAAGGAAAGTATTCTAATACAGTAAAAGCCATATATAACAAATCCACAGCCAACATCATCTCAAATGGGGAAAAACTCAAAGTTTTTCCTTTAAGAACAGGAACAAGATAATGATGCCCACTCTCACCACTCCTATTCAACATAATATTGGAAGTACTAGCCAGAGCAATCAGGCAAGATAAGGAAATAAAGGGCATCCAAATTAGAAAAGATGAAGTCAAATTGTCACTATTCACAGATGACATGATCCTACATATAGAAAAACCCATAACCTCTACTAAAAAACTCCTAGAGCTCATAAACAAATTCAGTAAATTTCCAGGATACAAAATCAATACACAAAAATCAGTAGCATCCTTATACACCAACAATGAACATGTAGAAAAAGAAATCAAGAAAGCAAGCTCGTTTACAGTAGCTACCAAAAGAATAAAATACTGAGGAATAAATTTAACCAAAGAGGTGAAAGATCTCTACAATGAGAATTACAAAACACTGTTGAAAGAAATTAAAGAGGACACCAAAAGATGGAAACACATTCCATGTTCATGAACTGGAATAATTAACTTTGTGAAAATGTCCATACTACCCAAAGCAATCTACAGATTAAATGCAATTTCCATCAAATGGAATACCAATGGCATTCTCCACAGAAATAGGATGTTATTTGGTAGAACAACAAAGAAAAATAGCCAAAGCAGTCCTAAGAAAAAAAAAAAAGAAAAAAAAAAAAATAGGAGGCATTACATTCCCTGACTTCAAACTATACTACAAAGCTGTAGTAATCAAAACAGCATTGTATTGTCACAAAAAAAGACACACCAAAGCATAATGGTACTGGCATAAAAACAGACACACGGAACAGAATAGGGAAACCAGAAATCAAGCCAAGTACTTACATCCAACTGATCTTTGACAAAGGCACCAAGAAGATACATTGGGGAAAGGGTAGCCTTTTCAGTAAATGGTGCTGGGAAAACTGTATATCCATATGTAAAAGAATAAACTAAACCCATACCTCTTGCCATCCATCAAAATCAACTCAAAATGGATTAAAGACTTTAGCATAAGACCCGAAACTATGAAACTCCTGGAAGAAAACAGGGGAAACACTTCAGGATGCAGAACCAGGCAAAGACTTTATGAATAAGACTCCCAAAACGCAAGCAACAAAATAAAAAATAAAAAAAATGGGATTATATTAAACTAAAAAACTTCTGCACAGCAAAGGAAGCAGTAAAGAAAGTGAAAAGACAACCTACAGAATGGGAGAAAATATCTGACAAGGGATTAATATCCAGAATATTCAAGGAACTCAAACAACTTTACAATAAAAATAATCCAATTAAAAATGGGCAAAGGAGCTGAATAGACATTTTTCAAAGGAAGATGTTCAACTGGCCAACAGACACATGAAAAAATGCTCAACATCACTAAGCATCAGGGAAATTCAAATCAAAACCACATTGAGATATTGTTTCACCCCAATTAGACTGGCTATTATCAGAAATACTGAGAGTAGAATGCTGGCAAGGATGTGGAGAAAGGGGAACCCTCTTCCACTGTTGGTGGGATTGTAAATTAGCACAGCCATTATGGAAAACAGTATGGAGGTTTCTCAAACAACTACAGACAGAACTACCATATGATCCAGCAAGCCCACTACTGAGTATATACCCAAAGGAATGGAAGTCATCATGTTGAAGGGATACTTGTACTCCCAGGTTTATCGCAGATCTATTTGCAATAACCAAGATATGGAACCAACAAAGGAACTCAAACAACTTTACAATAAAAATAATCCAATTAAAAATGGGCAAAGGAGCTGAATAGACATTTTTCAAAGGAAGATGTTCAGCTGGCCAACAGACACATGAAAAAATGCTCAACATCACTAAGCATCAGGGAAATTCAAATCANCTGGCCAACAGACACATGAAAAAATGCTCAACATCACTAAGCATCAGGGAAATTCAAATCAAAACCACATTGAGATATTGTTTCACCCCAATTAGACTGGCTATTATCAGAAATACTGAGAGTAGAATGCTGGCAAGGATGTGGAGAAAGGGGAACCCTCTTCCACTGTTGGTGGGATTGTAAATTAGCACAGCCATTATGGAAAACAGTATGGAGGTTTCTCAAACAACTACAGACAGAACTACCATATGATCCAGCAAGCCCACTACTGAGTATATACCCAAAGGAATGGAAGTCATCATGTTGAAGGGATACTTGTACTCCCAGGTTTATCGCAGATCTATTTGCAATAACCAAGATATGGAACCAACCTTAATGTCCATTGTCAGACAACTGGGTAAGAAAATATGGTATATATACACAATGGAATACTAGTCAGCCATAAAAAATAATGAAATTCTGCCATTTGCAGCAACATGGATGAGCTTGGAGAAAATTATGTTTACCCTAAGAAACCCAAAGTCATGTGATAGCTACAAATGCAGTAACTTCTCCATCTGCTATAGTCTTAATCAAACTTCCCTGAGTATAGCCATTTTTCAAGCAACTAGAATGTAAAACAATTTACTTGCATACTAAACCTGTATGGTATGTAATTAGAATTTTTGTTTCAGAAAGAATTTGTACCTTGATATGCATTGGAGTCTACTAGGAAAACCAGTTACCAGAGGTTATAGAAGTAGTTCTTAAACATTAATGTGCATTAGAATCACTTGGACAGTTTATTAAAAAACAAATTGCTGGGCCCTACCCCTTGAGTTTCTGATTTAGCAGGCCAGAGTTGAGGCCCTAACATTTTCATTCCTAACAACTTGCCAGATGATGTTGAAGCTCCTGGTTGCTGGTTCAGGGACAATATACACATAAAAAAAAAAAAAAAAAAAAAAAAAAAAAAAAAAAAAA